>NW_020664393.1:59422370-59438003 GCF_002925995.2 Terrapene triunguis
GAAGTATTGGGCCAGACGGAAAGTTTGGCATTTTTAGGTTGAGAATTCCTCATCATGTTTTCCAATGCAGGGCTGTGTTTTCAAGGCAAAATTAAGCCCATAATGTATTCTGTTCTCCTATACAATGCTTGGAAACAGAGAACATCTCATAGGTTCAAAGATAGCATACAGAATAGTAAACCAAAACAATCACATTTGGACTTATATGTAAATAAACTATCACTAAGAACAACATATTTTACACTTAAATCTCAGCATATTAAAGTATGTCAGACACTCAAGGTTAAGTCGATTTCAAAAGTAAGCATAGCAGGTAGCAAAGGAATACAGTTCATAAATCCTGCTACGTAATTCATACATATCTATTTTTGAAGTGTCTGGTATCTGTATCTAGTATATTAAATTTTAAAAGTTTCAGTGAAAAATAGAGAAGACTATCTTGATACAAAATTCAGTACTTACTTTGTTCTCCACTGTGACTATAGTCCATTACTAGTTCCTCTTGAGTATTGAATCATTATGTTATAGATGATCATAGGCGAAGATACTGTGTTTTGTTTTGAGTTTTGTAAAATGTCATAGGCTAGTCTTTTTGCGAAACCAAACTCAAAATCTGGGATGGTTCAGATGCAGGTACCACTGTAGCTGAACCATGACGTTTCAGAGATTCATTTGTTTTGGCTCATCTATTCACATAAGCAGCATGTCATAAAAATAAGAAATATTTAAGAGGGTCAGCAATAGAGCTGACACCACTTTCAAAATACCTCCATGCTGTGTCTCATTTCTACCTATAGCTAAATAATTATTCCAGTTTCAAGTGGTGTATACAAATAGAGGTAACATGTGCCTCAGTGTTTGTAAATTCTCTGTGTCCCATAAGCATTTCTATGGAGTTTTTTGTGTCTTTGATTTTTTCCAAAGTCTTTTTAAAGTAAAGTGCTACCATCTTACTTAAGGCATATATTTTAACAATTGCCAACATTTACTGCAGGTGCTATAGTGGCATAAAATGATCTAAATCTTGGAATGTAAGTTCTACTGTGTAATATAGGAAGACAAGACAAAATAATGAGCATAATAGGATAGTATTGCATAGTGTAGGAGGTTAAGGTTGTGATGTTCACAATATGTACAATGTTGTAGCAGAAAAGAGATTCACTTCAGATTTTTGAAGGTATGAGTTAGAAACAGACTAGAATGACTATATAAATATAGCCCCTCCCCCGACGTTGTGACTCAAGCCTTCTCTCTGGTGCTTACTACTTGGAGTGGCTTCTTCCTTCTCCTCATGTGGGTTGGGTCCTGGGTTCTTTCTTGTGATGCCTGGTGCCTCTCTACTTCCTGTGCTTGAGACACAAGGGGTGTTCTCACTTGGCAAATCACTGCTGGCAAGGAGTATAAAACCCAACACACAAGAAACAGAAAAGTACATCAACACAAACCCCAGCAAAGAAACGCCACACCCAGCAATAATAATAAATCAAAGGGGGACTTTACTGGGAGCAAGAAAATAGGATGTGGGGAAGGAAAGATTAAAAATTATCTAATAAGCACTAAAACATCACAAATTTCCCACCTCCAAACATTCCCCACTCTTCCCAACCCCTAGCTCCCTCCCTGGCACCTTCCCAGGCAGATGGTACACTGGGAACGAGCCTGGAGATGAGTGCTGCAGCGCTGTGAACCTTAGCTGGTTTAAACAAAAATAGAGTCCCCTTCCTGTGGTTTCTCCCCTGGGTGGGGCAAAGACTTCTCCTGGCTCCCTGATCTGGAGTCCTGTGGAGGTCTTGGGTGGCTCTTTGTAGCCAGTGCTGGGTCACATCTCTGCCACTGTCGATGCTGGTCTTCAACAGGGCTGGAAGTACCGGACCCATGCACTATGTCTCACAGCAATTCAAAGGTTCCCTTTGTGGGGAAGGTGTTCTGCTTCCCTCAGCTCCCAAACTCAACGCTCAAAACTGAAACAAAAACTAGTCCCATTGCCTCTGAGTCAAGCTGTCCCCTCCCACTGTGGCGCTGAGCAGCCTTGACTCCTCGTTAGCCCAGCAAGCTGCTTGCTAGATCACCCCCTGCAGAAGCATCCTTATGGCCTCAGTTTCTGGTCCATTCTGTCCCCAGCACTGACTTCAAGCATGCTGGGAAATGGCATCAGAGGGCTCTGGTAGTCACTGTTGTAGGGCCTATCAGGAATGGTAGTAAATGGGCAGGGGCTGGCTCTGCTATCCTAGGTCAAGATGGTGAATGTTTGTCTTGTCTTATCTCTAAATACTCATAGCTTTCTTGAGGGAGAATGAAGGAGGTTGTACTTGTAATATACTAAATGCATTCAATCTCAGACTATGCCCCTGAGATTTAACGATAGAAATCGTTTGTTGAGAAGAGTGAGAAATTACTTTGAACATTTAATGTGCCTGGTATTTTATCTCTAATCTGCAGGATTGAAAATGAAAGGATGTTCCCTTTTCTCATTTCATTGTCTCCTGTACTATCTGTCTGTTTTATGTAATGCTTTTTGTATTTTTGCTCAACAAATTTTCATGTCAAGTATGAGACTGTTGATTCTAGTCTTTTCCTTACTAGAACAAATGCTGTATCATGTTAAAAAGCCCTAGGAGTCTGAGAAATTGGGAAATTATTAAACTGAACTGTATAGATGTGCCTAATATTTGCACACACACAAAAAATGAAACTACTCAACATTTAATTTATTTTTTCCATTAACTATTATGAAAGTATTCCCTGTGGGGAAAAATTCCCATTTGGCAAGGAGATTTTAATACTGCAAATATTGTGTACAAATAAGCATGTTCATTTGGGAATGAGGGTGGTCGTGCATTAATTATTTGTGCCAGAAATGTTAACCCATCCTTGCTATACATAAACACATTTACTTGGTGGGAATGCAGTGGGAGGAAATTTAATGTAAAGATTCTAAACAGATAACAAATCTTGTTTCTCTTTCTCTGTTAAGAGAGAACCCAGCAATTTTTCAATGTAGGTTCCAGATACGTAGACAAGTTTAATGTTCCTTCTTGTGCAGATGGGGACAGGATAAAATGTTACATTTCCTAAAGCTTCTTAAGTTTGCTTAACTCCTAAGTATATCCTAAAAGGGCTCCTACCCTGACCTAAGTGACCAATCACATAGATCAAATATCAAATTCTGAATATGAAATATTGTAAGGCACACAAACTGTGAACAGTTCTCTAAAACACCAAGGCCCAAATAGGTTCATAACAAAACAACATATAGGGCAATCATGTATAACAAACTCACGATTGTCAAAATTACAACAGGTTTACACAATTCTTGAACAGTAAAAGGCCACATCCAAAGAATGAACTCTTTGCAACAAACAGTTTGATCTATTCAAATTGCCATTAACTATTATAGTAGCACTGGGAGAAATTTTTCTATGGAAAGTTTTTTTGGCAAAATTGCAGATTTTACTACACCAAAATGTTTTGTGAATTTTTGTCAATTTCACAAAATTGTTCATGTCAAAATTTACCCCAAAATTTAATAAGTCAACATTTTATTCATCATTTTTAAATAAAATCTTTATTTTTTAAAATTCAGAATTACTTTTCTTTTCACAAAATCCTTCAATTTTATTTTACAATTTTTAAAAAGGCTTGAAACAAAAACAAGGTTTTGTTTGACTCCAAATAACATTTTTTGACATTTTTGATTTGCCAAAAATTAAAAAAAAATAGTTTTGGGTTGACCTGAAACTTTTTGTACTTATTATTTTTCAGATTTACTAATGAACCAAAGAATCAGTTACTCACACAACTCTCCATTGCCTATCTCATGAGACACATGCATTTGGCAACTCTGTCTGCATTCCTGCAAACCAGCTGTGTTACAAGGCATTCCATTGAGCTGCTGGAATGGCTGCAATCATGGCCTCTATTTCCCTCACTTCTCCCCCTGCTGGATCATAGTGGAGAAGGAGTAGTGGAGAAGAGGGGTAAGCAACAGCAGCAGCCATAAGAGCACAGGTAGGGGTCCAGCACTGATGCCAGGTTCTCCCAGCTTCCTCCTAGACAAGACACCCACCAACCCAAGCTCCGCCAGGTAGCCCTTTTAGTTCTCCCAGAAAACCCCTTCAGTCCCCAGCTTCTTCCCACCACCAAATGTCCCTCTAGCAGCCAGATTCCCACAGGCACCCACACCTAGCCCTCAACTTCCCCGCAGCTGTCCAGCACCCACCTAACCCATCATCCCCTCTCCCCAGAAACACATCAGGATTTCCAGATACCCTCCAGCACTCACTCATCCATCTTCCTTCCTCCAGAAATCCCAGTGCTGTCCACCATCCATCCATCTACACAATCCAGATATCTTCTGGTTCTTACCTGTTCAAATGGCCTAGCAGTCACTTCAGACTCCCTCACATCTGTTCCAGCCATAGCTGCCAAGTTTAGTGCAGTTCCACGTCCTGTCCCATCCACTGCTTGCAGCAGGGTGTGTTCATTATAAGCTGAAGCTTATGATCATATGCAAATAAATTATAAAATATATAAATACTAATCTGCATATCATAGTACACAAAAGTCTTAATAAAACTTGTCAGCTATGCCATTAATTGATCCTTAATGAGTGATACCCTTAAAGTTCTAAAATTTTGAGGCTTTTATCTGTTAGATCAATTACAACTCTTGTGCTGATTTGTGTGGATTTTTCATACTCTGTCATGTCTCACTTTATCTCTAGGCATTCACCTCACTTCAAACCATGCCAATACTGCTTCAAAAGTCTTTCTACATCTACTTTGCTTTGAACAGAGTTAGACACTTCCTGTGCTTTGAAGCCTACAATTGCGTGGGTTAAAAAATAAAGCTACCTTCTGCCTGCCCAGTGGCTCTCACTGCCTTAATATAAAAGATGATTAAAGATATGCAATGTGTTTTCCATGAGGTTTGGTTCAGTCTAAGATACTCAGTGATTTGTGGGGTGCAGGTGGCAGCTTTTCTTCTGCTAGAAGTTCTCAGTATTTCACCCAGCCTAGCTGGAAGTGAAACTTTTAAAAGTATATGTGTATTTGTTCTCTGTTACACTCACGAGGTCAAATTCTTGACTGCAAGCTGATACAAATTCCTTGAACTCAATAGAGTTACCCCATTGTAAATTTGTCCCCGGTTGTGAACTGAACTGAGCTTGTTTTTCTTTAAAGATTGTCTGTGTAGCCCCATTTCTGATGTATGTGGGCCGAATGCATGTGGGTTGAGAAGTTTTTGTTTGCAGGGTCTCTCCACCCAAAGACATATGAGGGGAGGCAGGCCCAGCCATCACTCAGTTCCCTCTTACCACCACAGGCTGCGAGGTGGAATTCTGCTCTATGGTGTGATTCGTCCTTTAAAAATTATTACATTTCTGAGGTAATTTTGTTGTCATAATTAGTTTAGTTAGTTGTTGGGTTGCTTTGCTCTTCTGTTGGCAGTTTTAAAGTAGTTTTAATCCATCTGCCAGTTAGCACTAAAGTAGATTTTCCTGCCTCATCGCTGAGGAAATGGCACTGTGTGAGAAGACTCTGTTAATATAATAGTAACGCTCCTTTCTTCCACAGATGTGGAAATATGGGAAGTAACTGGCCCAAGGTCACACAGAGAACCAATAGCAAAGGTGGAAATAGAAATCAAATCCCAAACCAATGCTCTATCTACTAAGCCACACTTTCCTCCTGTGCTGGCATCTCCAACTGTGATCTCATCTGCTTTAAAACTGTTAATTTTTATTTTTTTATACTGACATTATTATTTTCCTTTGGGTTAAACTGTGCTTTCTTTCCTCGGTTCCTGCAACAGGATACTTAAAAAAAAATCCTAACTTATGTTCGATTTTCTTTTTTCACCTGCTGTAGTTTTAGACTGTAAGGGCAAATAAAAAGAAAGCAGAAGGAATGCATGTTTTATTAATACATATATTTCTTGTTCAATTTTAAATGTCTTGAATGATATTGCTACTGAATCATCTTGTATGCTATGTCTGTTTATCACTCCCTCTGTGTCCATAAAGTCCCTGGTTGCCTCAAAATACTTTTGCTTTGTCATACTGATTTTTGACTTTCATATTATTTTATGTCACTCACTAAAATGACCCATATAGGCAGTCAGTGAATCAATCAACTAGTCTTTTGCTAGCAAGTACCCAAGAAATGCCCAGCTTACTCTCTGGGCTGGGGGCTCTCTCAATCTCTCCTGTTTAATCTGGGCTTCTATATTGTATGACACATCAGCTATGGCGTGTTTAAAACTTCCCTTCTTCTTGACCCTATTATCTACTACAGCAAGAAACAGATATTGGATCATCTCAAGCTACATGAGTCCTCCAGCAAATGTTAATGTAGCTAGAGTATTGGACAATGATTATGATTGGAAGCTCAAAGAAAAATAACCATCTTGGCATAAGCATTTGTATATCTAATGAGATTATTTCTAGTTTTATGGATGTTCCATTAGTTTAAACCTTTTTTTTGTTTAAAAAAGAGAATGTGTTTGTTTGTTTCATTCCCCGTTCCTTGAGTTTCCCCTCCTCATCCTACATGCTTGTAAGGTCCAAGTTTTGAATAGATTTGCTGACATATAACGTGTAATAACAGAATGCCCATTCCCTCTGCCCCTTTTCATAGATGTGTTGTATTATGGAGTGACAGCAGTCTGATTCCCCCTCCCTCTCTTTTTAAAATCCACTGTTGCTATACAAATTGTTAGATTTGATCTAGGACTGGAGATGAACATTTGAAGCAAACTGAGCAAAAACAGGTGGTGTGGCCTTGTGGATTGGGCATTGAACTGGGAGTCAGGAAACCTTGGTTCTATTTCTGGTTCTGCTACTGACCTATTGTGTGACCTTGGGCAAATCACTTCAGGCCAGGTCCACAAAAGGGACAGACTCGATGTTTCAATGACCTCCTCTTATGTGTCCTGCTGTCTATTGGAATCCACAGTCCTGAGTTAGGCACCCAGAACCCTTATACAAGCATGGGGAGAGGTAGGTGCCTAAGAAAAAGATTGAAAAAAGCTGGCAAGCCAATAGAAGATGCTGAGAAGAGAGGGTTGACCTTTGCTCCACCCCTCAAAGAGACTTAAGTGCCTAACAGGAAGTGCGTCCCACCACTTGGGATTCACAGCTGTGAGCCCTCTTCTGGAGTTAGGCATTAAGCCTGCTTAGTCTTGTCTCACATAAAAATGATGATGAGGCGGTGCCCCTTTTATATCCAGTTATAAAGCATTCACTCAAGATGTGGGAGACCTGAGTTCAAATCCCTACTCTGCCTGATGTGGACCAGGAACTTGAACCTCCATTGCAGGTAAATACCCTAACCAGTGGGCTATAGGATAATTTGGGCTGGGGGCTCTCTCAATCTCTCCTGTTCAAACTGCCACTTTGTATGACATACTTAAATAGTTATTGGAGCAGGGACAGGAACCTGGGTCTTCCAGGTGAGCGTGCCAATCACTGGGCAATAGAGTCATTCTCACTCTCTCGCTGGTCCAATTACCATTTACGTATTTTATACAAAGCGGAACAGTTTGAACAGGAGAGATTGAGAGAGCCCACCCTAAAATACCCTAAAACCCAGTGGTTAGAGCAGTCACCTGAGAGGTGGGAAACCTGGGCTATATACATTTATAAATGCCCATATGAAGAAACTAATATGTTCAGGTCTTTACACACTATAGCCACAAGGATAATATAATAATATTTACTGTTTCACCAGTGGTTCAATTCCCCCCCAGAGGTTCAACAGCATTAGTTTCTTGCCGATCAGTGTGGATTTTGCTAGTTTTCAATAATATTAATCTTTGTAATAATTTCTGAAACTTAGTAGTTAATTTCCTTGACTAATACAAAATAAGTGTGTGTTTTATTTTTGCCTGGATATGTTTGTGGCAGTTGCTCTGCTTTTACTCAGCATGCCAGGAGCTGAGAGAAGTTCTTGAAAGCCTATAATCAGCAGGCCTTCATTAAAGCCTGTCAAGGATCATGAAAACGTTTCTGTTTTTCACACATCTTGATGACCACTGAAAGCTTATAGCCAGAGTTAGCAAAAGGAGGTGGTATGAAAGAATAGCTGTCATAGAAGCCTCTCTAGGTTGTTTCCTCAATTTCTCTGGTACTTATAGATATTTAACTTCTGGCTGTGCAAACATTTCAGAGCTTATCATTTTATCAGCAAAGTTAGTTTTTGTGAGATGTACCACTTCAAAAAGTATACTTACTTCAATGGGAGTTGCAGGTGTTCATCGTCTCTGAAAAATCAGGTAAATTATTTAAGTACCTAAATGTGGATTTCCATGGCTGACTTTAAGTACCATGCTTGACACTTTTGTCCAAGCCTATATCATATTGAAACACATCCTTATTTATTTCAATATGAACTAAGATGAATCCTTAGTTCAGGTGTTGGGTGCTGAACCTCTGTCTAATCTAATCTGTCTGGTTTAGGTTATTACATGGTGCCAATTTCCATATTCATAAAATAATATGGAAAAGTGCATAAACAGTGAGGTGCAAAGATTGCAGATTATACAAAAGATTACTCAAGATAGTTAAGTCCAAAGCTGACTACAATGAGTTACAAAGAATCTCACTAAACTGGGTGATTCGGCAACTAAATGGCAGACGAATTTCAACGTTGGCATGTGCCTTGTAATGCACATTGGAAAAAATAATCCGAACTATACATACAAAATGATAGGGTCTCAATTAGCTGTTACTGCTCCAGAAAGATCTTGGAGTCATTGTGGATAGTACTCTGAAAACATCTGTTCAATGTACCATGACAGTCAAAAAACTAACAGAAAGTTGGGAACCATTAGGAAAGGGACAGATAAAAAGACAGAAAATATCATGCAACTATATAAATCCATGGTCGTGCCACACCTTGAATAGTGCATGCAGCTTTGGTCACCTCATCTTTAAAAAGATATATTAGAATTGGAAAAAGCACAGAGAAGGGCAACAAAAATGATTTGGCGTATGGAGAGATTACAAAGACTGGGACTGGTCATCTTACAAAAGAGATAACTAAGGGGGATATGATAGAGGTCTATACAATCATGAATAGTGTGGAAAATATGAATAAGGAAGTGTTATTTACTCTTCACATAACACAAGAATCAGGGGTCACCTGATGAATTAATAGGCAGCAGGTTTAAAATAAACAGAAGGAAGTACTTCTTCACACAACATGCAGTCAACCTGTGGAATTCATTGCCAGGGGATGTTTTGAAGGCCAAAAATGTAACTGGGTTAAAAAAAGAATTAGATAAGTTCATGGAAGATAGGTCTATCAATGGCTATTAGCCAAGATGGTCAGAGTGCAACCATGTGCTCCAGGTATCGCTAACCTTGGCCTGGATGACTGGAGATGGATAATTATCCTGTTCTGTTCATTCTCTGTGAAACAGCTAGCACCTGCCATTGTCAGAAGACAGATACTGGGCTATATGGATAGTTGGTCTAACCCAGTATGGCCATTCTTATGTTCTTATACTATATTGTGTCAGTATACTAAACAGAGTAAATTGGATGTTGAAAAAAAATTGGCAGAGCAGTTTGTATCTTAAAGGTCCTTCAATATTTTCATATTTACTTTGCCTAGCATACTAATTTACAGGTGTTTGAAGACTGGGAACACGAAACTGGGAGGGGATTTGTTTAGGGAAACTCAGACCATCTGTACGCTAAAGGGACTATATCAAACAGTTATGGTGCCGTAACTATCCTGGTATAACCCTGTCTTGTAGATGCAGCCTACAGCATCAGAAGGAGTATTTCTGTAGATGTAGGAACACACCAGTCAATGCAAGATTTGTTCAATTGATCTAGCCACATCTGCCCCAGGGATTAGGTCAGCATAGCTATGTCACTCGGGGAGGTGGGATGGAGTTTTTACACCCCAACCGCATTAGCTACATCAACCTGAATGTTAAGTGTAGAGCAATCCTCAGGTGGTATATCTAGAAATTAAACAATGGAAAAATTAGGATGACTAGACAGAAATATCTTAATATTGAAGTCTGTGAAGATGTGGAATAATCTTCCAAGGAACCCAAAAAAGCCCTCTTGTTTGAGTAATTTAAAACTGGACTAGACAAATCACTGGAAAATATACTCTAGGAAACAATCTGCAGAGTCAAGAGAATAGATTAAATGGGAATTAATAAGTTATTTCAGTTTGCAGGTGTATTTATTTATGAGCATTTCCTTATTTATAGAAACACTATACTTGTGAGGAGCAGTGTGACACCAGCCACGTCTACACTGCAAACTTTAGTCAACCCAAATTACATCATCACTGATGTCACTGATGTTTTTATATTTTTCGGGTATGTGCATATTGGCTGCTTGCAATGGGTGCTGAGTATATTCCCCATGGGTGCTTGTGTTGATGTAAAGTGCAGTGCACCATGGGTAGTTATCACAGGGTGCCATGCGTTGCTGTCCAGTACAATGCCTTTTGGGACATTTTCATAGTGTTTTGTGGGATAGTAACTATCCATCCACAGATTTATGAGAGCTTGAGGAGGGGAGGGATCAAGCTTCCAGCCTGCAACTTTCCCTATCCGATAATACGTTCCACGTCCCATAATTTTTGTTTAAAAAGTGGCACATCCCACAAAACTGCATAGTGTTTTTCCATCTCTGCCATCTCTGCCAGACGCATGGAGCCCAGAGAGTTCAGCACTATTCTCATAAACATTGCAAATACAAGACATACAATTCTCCTGTGTTTGCAGACCTTTGGGAAGTACCGCAACAACAGGAATTACAATGAGGAAGAGGAGTACATCTTTGAGGAGAGTTTGTTGATGGACATAGAGCAAAAAAATTCCAGGTAGCTGGTGACGGAACAGCTGCAGATGGTGGAGTGCTGCGTCTGGGCCTGAGAAATTAGCTCTGACTGGTGACATTGCATTGTTATGCAGATTTGCATGCTGAGCAGTGGCTGCAGAACTTTTGAATGTGGCCCCATTCAGGCCCCATTTCTGAATCTGTGTGCCAAGCTTACCCAAGCTCTTCAGCACAGGGACACCTGAGTGAGAGCTGCATTGATGGTAGAGAATTGAGTGGCAATCACGCTGTGGAAACTTGCTCTGCCAGGTTGCTACCAGTCAGTGGGAAATTATTTTGGAGTTGGAAAATCCACAGTGGTGGCTGCTGTCAAGTAAGTGTGTAGGGCCGTTAATCAGCTCCTGCTCTGCAGGACTGTGACTCTTGGCAATGTTCAAGAAAGAGTGGATGGATATGCAGCAGTGGGGCTCCCTATCATCCCAAACTGAGGTGGGATGATAGGGGATATGTATGCTACCTATTTTGGCACCAGCCCACCTTGCTACTGAATACATCAACAGAAAGAGATTCTGTTCCATGGTTATGTAAGCACTAGTGGCTCACAATGGATGCTTCACTGATATCAGTGTGGGTTGGTCAGGAAAGGTGCAGGAAAACTTGCATCTTTAAGAACACAGGACTCTTCAGAAAGCAGGGACATTCTTTCCCAAGTGGTTGATTACCATTTGATGTGGTAACACCAATTATGATCCTGGGGGACCCAACCTACCCCTTGCTCATAAAGCCATAAATTGGCCAGCTGGACAATGCCAAGGAAAGATTCAACTACTACCAGCTTAGTAGGTGCAGAATGACGATGGAATGTGCTTTCGGTAGTCTGAAGGGTCACTGGCAGTGGTTTACTCACTATATTAGATCTCAGCAAGAAAAAACATCCTAATGGTTATATCTGCATGTTGTGTATTGCATAATATATGGGAGGAAAAGGGGAAGGCTGGTGCCAGAGTGGAGAGGTGAAGTGGAGTCGCTGTCTGCTGCATTTGAACAGCCAGAGACCAGGCCTGTTACAAAAGCCCAACGTGGAGCTATACATTTTGAAGAGGTTCTAAAGGTTCATTTTCACAGTCAGGGACAGTAGTGTTCTGTCTTGCTGTCCTGAGACAATATCTGTCTTGTGTAATCTAAATAACGCATTTTTTTAGTTTTGCTTGCTGGTCACTATTCTGTAGGACCTGCTGCAAATTATAAATACTGCTGGTCCTGGTGGTATAAATTGTGTGGTGCTTGCTGTACATTTTAAAATATGGCTGGGTGCTCAAATGTATGTATAATTTCACATCACTCCCACTGAAGTCAATGGGACTATTTATGTGAGGAAAGATAATTGTGTTCTTAAGTGTTTTCCCGTACACACAATTATACTAGTGTTTCCCAAACTTTTGAAAGCTAGGCCTCCATGTCAAATCCCCCCCCCCCTTCAACACTATCATTTGTTGCTAAAAGCCTATCCATCTTAATGGATACATCTTACACGCCCTCCTCTCTAGACCTCCATACCCCATGCTCCAACAGATCTGCTCCACACGTTGCAAAATGCTGAGTTACATGATTGCCATATGCAAGTGCTGATTTTTGCAAACAAAATAGGATGCACACATTTTGTGTAGGTGTACCATTGTGCCTTCCTTTGAAAAAGTTGTCCTTTATATAGGAAGGTTGCAATCTGGAATGTATTCTTTGGGGACAAATTTTCAAAGGCGGCTACAAGTGTGGCTGTTAAAATAAATAAATAATCAACATTTGTACATTGTTCTGGACAGTTGGGTGCACAAGTCACATAATGGTGCATTAAGACCCTGTTTCTATACGTAGTTTCTTCCTGGCAGAGTCAAATGTAAGTTTCTGTAGGTACACTTTTTCACTTTCCTTTCAAAATCTTTCTACATTTCTCCTATGTATAGCTTATAAAATTTAACCCCATTCAATTCTATACTTACAATTAATTCTTTTTCTAGTCTACTTCCATTTAATTCCATTTCCTCTGTTCTATGCGCAAACTTTTTTTTACAAGGAATCTAACATTTCTTGTATAAGATTATAGGTTCTGTTTTAGATTGCACTCAGCGAGCCCTTTTGTCCTTTAATGTAGTTATAACTTTCTGCAGAATTCTGTACAAACTCAGACCTTATTCTTTTCCTGCTGTTCTGTAACTTGCTAAATCTATTATACTAAAAGCCCTACTTCAAATACATCCTTAATATACAACAATTCAATAGACCAACATTGTAAAAGATTTTAACCTCCCACAAAAAGTACTTCTACGATTTCACTTCAGATGTGTTGCAAAGGAGAAATGTGCAGTATGAAAACTGAATGACTGACTTTTAATTGATTTACTAGTAAAGCCAGTATAAGGTTCTGATCATTGTCCCTTCAAGTGTGTTTCTGTGTCCCCATCTATGATTCATACATTACCATATCTTTGTAACCAAGAACTCTGACATGCATTACACAGATGATAGTTAGCATTGCCAAGTCACTGGAAAGATTGAAGAAAGGATCTTGGAGATAACATTGAGCTAGGGTAAGTGTTGAAGACTATGAATGATATGATGCATGTCTTTTATCGGCTAGTGTATGTGAGAATCATAAAGCAGAAACTTCTTATGTTTAAAACGACTTATAATTCATTGTCAGAAGTAAGAGACAAGGACTCCAACTTTTATTACTCTGTACTTTAATATAACCATTATTCTCTGCAATTTAACTCACACCGTACTAAATGCAGAGCTTAAAATATTATACAATACTGATTTGGGAAAATTGCTTTTCTGTCACTTAAATGTATTTTCATCATGTATTTGAAGAAAAGGAACATTTGCCTTTAATCTACAGAGATAGTTTCTGTACATAGTGAATGACATCAGGGGGGTTACATTTTCATTTTCAGGAAAATAAATCCTGAATTTCAAGGTTTGGGTGAAATCCTGGCCCCAGTGAAGTCAGTGGGAGCTGTGCCACTGGGTCACTGGGGATATCACTGTGTAAGGCAGGGAGCTGTGCAGGCTTAACACTGCCCCCCCAACCCTAGGCAGAAGGAAGTGTCACAAGGGTTCCTCCCTGCCCAAAGAGAGGTGATGCCGGAGACCTGACTGGGAACTCCTGGAGTGGACTACAGGGAAGAGGGGATGCAAGTGCAGTTTTACCCTGAAACTGTGACTCCTTCTAGATAAAAGGCATGCAACTTCACCTTTCTCATTTCCTCACTTTTGTGTGCTTAGCTATACCACCTTAACATTCTCTTCACTTTGTTTTTTGCATGACATTCTAATACATTTGACTGAAATTGTGATTTCATCATCTAGACTAAGTGTGCAGTATATAACACAGGAGACATGCAGCTGAATTGTTGTATATTGTACTGAAATATTATTGTCTTTTTTTTAAAGTGTTTAATTCTCCAGCCATTAGATACATCTTAATTATGGAAATTAAATGTTAGAAATTACTCATGTACCTTAAACTATAAAATGAACAAACTTTAAAAAAAAATTAATTGACAAACAATACACATTTGTCACGTGACCACACAGGACAGAAGGATGTAAGTTCCACAATATTAGTCATATGTTATTCATTTTCCCTTGCACCATATTAAAATGGTGCAAGAGAAAATAATAGTTGCAAGGTTTTTTTTGTTTCATACTACTTTGTTAACATGATATTATACATCGGACCAATTGCAACTGCATTTTAGCACTGCATATTGCTGTCTGTGATTATAGGAATATATGATTAATGTTATGCTCACCACATATATTACATGTTTTATCTATCTTCGATGATGTGGTGGTAATCGGTGCAGGTGATATGGCATGTAGGTATAAAATAAAACATATTATCTTTACATTACAGTAAAGAGAATAATTAAAATATTAGATACATTTGGATTTAGTGCTACAGATATCCCAGCTGACCTGCAGGTGGTGTAAATCGCTATAGTTCCTTTCACTTCAAGAGAGCTTCAGCAATTTACACAAGTGAAAGGAGGCTCTGGCCTGTTTTTCGTGGGTTTGCATGAGCAGGAAAGAAGCATAGATATTTCCCATTTTGAGTCCTTTATTCACAACAACCAGCACACAAGGTGTATGAGCACTATTCAGTCCTTAAAGAGCCTGACTATCTATGCTCACACAACCTGCAGGTTGCCAGTGCGTTTTTAAAGCATAGCCAGGCATAAAGCATCTGGCAGCAGCTGCATGAGACTTCTGTGAAGTTCAAGATTCACGCTGTGGGTAACACATTGTTTATTGCATCTGGTTTTGTTTCTGGTGAATTGAAGTACATCACTGTTCCTGCTTTTTAAATGACTTGTGTGTGTAGCATTGTCTATCAGCTACTGTCTTACTAGATGAATACCTAAACTGTATAAATAAATATATGCAATTCATGCATATGTTAATAGTATAAGTCAGTGGTTCTCAAACTTTTTTTTCTGCAGACCACGTGAAAATTGCTGAGGGTCTCGGCAGACCACTTAATAATCTTTCCAAATGTTGTTTGTATTGTTAGCTAACTATTGTAAAGTGCTTTGGATAAAAGTGCTATATAAAAAAACCCTTAATAATAATTAAACTTTTTTTGTTCTACAAATAAAAGCATACAATTCATATTTTAATATCAGTAGTCTTACCTTTCTAATGCGATGGATGTGCCCTCTCTCCCCCACCGTGGCAGCCCACAAGCTAGGGCTGGGAAGGAGGGGGTCCCTCCCCCACCGCAGCAGCCCCCGAGCTGGGGCTGGGAAGGAGGGGGTCTCTCC
>NW_020664393.1:59438013-59460273 GCF_002925995.2 Terrapene triunguis
CAGCAGCCCCCGAGCTGGGGCTGGGAAGGAGGGGGTCTCTCCCCGGCCACAGCAGCCACGGAGCTGAGGCTGGGAAGGAGGGCCATCTCTCCCCAGCAGCCGCAGCCCTAGAGCTGGGGAAAGTCACCTCTTTCTCTGGCCGCCACAGCCCTACACATCCCAAATTGCGCCCCCCCCCCCACTCTTCTGACCCCACTGCCCCCTCCCACCTACCCCTTATTCCCCCCCAAGGCCACCACCTCACTTTACATGTGCGTCTTCTCCAAGATCCAGGCACTTAATTAGTGGAGCCACACCTGCGCGGCTCCACTAATTAGGTAGGTGGTCCTTCATTCTCTCGTGTGCAGCCGCCCAGGCACGCAACTTAGAGGGAACTATCCGCAGACCACCTGAATGGAGCTCGCGGACCACAGTTTGAGAACCTCTGGTATAAATGTTTACATATTCAAACAGAACTGTAATGAGAAAAATTATATTTCTTACCTACTTGAGAAATCCATTTGAAAGCTTCGTAAGGTCTGATAAATCATGTGAATGGTCAAATTCCCTGGACAGTGCAACAATGCTAATACAGCATTACTTTAAACAGTATAAGCAGTAAGCACGTTAAAATTGTGCTGCAATGAACTCTGAGCCAGATTCTTTCCTACACAGATCACTGCTTGAGGCAGTCTCCATTACATCTGATGAATGAAACGGTAACCATCCATCTTGTCCAAAGCAGTTCAGTTATTGTGTGTTGTGCTGCAGCATTTCGAGTGGCTAAAAAAGTTCGGTTCTCAAGTGAAAGAGCATGCCAGAGATAATGCAGGCATATGGTGCAGAAGACGAAGCTGACACACTACTTGCTCTTCAGGCCTGCTGCACATTCCTCTTTGCTCTCTTCACTTTCCTCTCTCTCTCAACCACCTCTCTTCAGCCTCTTTGACTCCCGGGTGCAGAGCAGTCCACCAGTGTAGCCTGTTGCTAGCTGCATCTTTCCAGCCTGCAGCGTCAATGTTGAAAGTTTTCATGTCCCTTTTGCATCCTAGACCCTGAGCCTAGGTCTGTCCAGTGGCCTGGGAGCTTTGATGGTAGGTCTCAGAATTGGAATTAGAGCTGTATTTCATTCCCAGGACTACTGGCTTCCCAGCAGTTGGATGTGGAGGACCTCTTCCCCTGAAAACCCCTACTTTTATAGTTGTGACTTTTGGTAGGAAGGGGATGATTTATAAAGAGATGATCATGATTTAGTACCCTCACATTGCACCTCTGAGATGGGCCACTTGTCATGATGGGTGTGTTTCTTCTTGGTGTCAACATTGTTGTTGGGTTTTTTTTTTTTTTTAATATTTTCATGTTTTTCTGAAAATCCCGGAGTCTTATTTCTGTCCCAGAAACATCTCATCCTCATTATTAAGCTTTATAAATCCCAACCGCAGGAACTGAAAACTGGTATATCATACCATGCTTCCCTTCACTGTATTCTCAAGGGCTTTGTCTCTCAGTAGGAGCAGTAGTATTGCAATAGCACTCCAAGGCCCCAGTGAATATCAGGACCCCATTGTGCTAGGTGCTGTATATACACATAGTAAGAGCGTCTCCGTCCTGAAGAGATGACAAGACAATCTAAATAGACAAGACAGACAAAGGCTGGGAGAATGGAAGTAGCATTATTGTATTTCAAACAACAGGGAACTGAAGCACAGAGAGAATTAGTGTCTTCCCAAGATTATGTAACCCATGGCTGCCTTGGTGTGGTGCTCTGTCCCCCTCTAGTGGCACCTAGCCTGGCTAGAGATTGATGAATCTGCTACAGCCTTAGCCAACAGCCACATGGAGATTCATGCAATGAGGTCCCAGGTTTGATCCCACTTGCTAACAACTGAGGTCTGTCAGTATTACAATTACACAAGAAATCTGTGGTAAAAAAAGGAACTGAATTCAGATCAGCTGAACCTCAGGCCAGTGTTTTAACCAAAAGACCAACTTTCTTTTTGTTGTCAAGCCTAGAAGGAAACACTCACCGCTGTCTGGCTTAGGGTTTTGTACTGCTACTCTGCTATGAGCAGATACTACAGTGACAGGTGTCTTTCAACTTTTAAATGTGGACCAACATATATGGAATGTTTCAAACTGCAGATTTTCTAAATTATCCAGGTATAATTTCGGTGAGAAGTCTTCCATTTAAATTGGGCTAGAAGAACATATTTGTGAAGTGCCATTACAAAATAGGCCAGCGTATGCAGCATGTACAGTGTTTTCCTTGGAGTTACCCAAGGAAATTAGCTACACTGATGTAAAGGATAGACTTTCTTTATAAGCATTATGTTAAGGTCAAGTACATAACCAAAAATCAGACACAGTATGTTTCTATCATAACTCTGTGTAATAGTGACTCTAAAGAAGTGGAAGTGAAAGTCAGATTGAAAAATAAATGGCTCAAGACCAATGAAGGAGAACAAGATTTAGAAAACAAGCACTTCGTCCATTTTGCAAAATAGATCCATCTTCTGAAACTAATTTTTTCTCCATTGATGCAAAAATAACATTTAAAGAGGCATGTCCTTGCAATAATGCTTTGAAAATAACACATGCATTTTTCTGCAAAAGATAATAAAGCAAAACAAAGTACAAAACAAATCACTATTCCATTGCTTATTATCATGGCACAAGAACTCTGGATAGAAAAAATATAGATTTGAGAAGAAGCATAAGATTGAGTGAAAATCACTATGTGACATGCATAAGACCTGAACTGGTTGTGAAATACTTTGAAAAAGAACCACATCTCAGAAAAGATTTCTCATTGTTATTGACTTTTAAAATCTTTAAAAAGGCTTACAGGCAACAAGAAATTTACCAGTGGAAATTGGCATGGCACTGGTTTCATTGCATCTTACAATCAAAATGTATTCCAATATAATCATTGACCTAACATCGCCCTCCAGCAAGACACTTCCAGGAAAAAAATGCCCCTAGTTTGAACTGGTAATTAGCAGAACAATTTTGAGTGCACATAGGAAAGGTGCATCATGACAGAATAGCTAGAAAGAAAGATACAGTGTAAGTGTGGAAGGTCAAAATAAATGTCACATTAAATACATATTTGAAGGATTCCACTCTGGTTGTATCATGTTAACTGAAAAAAAATTACTTATTCAGAAATGCACTGGGAAATCTATTATATTTTAAGATATAAAGATCTTGTTACAATTATTGTGTAATCTTCACAAACATAGTAAAAGTCATTCACACATCAAAGATAGGCTATAGTTCTTATAAGATAATTAGCACAACCCAGTGTGCTTCCCTCAAAGAAGTACTTTCCCTAGAGAATTTCCCCTCATCCACACAGGACTTCAGAATCATCCAGTAACTGGCAATGTTTAGCATCCTTCTCAATTACTGGCTTTATCTGGGAAGGTGGGATGGGATTTATATTTATTTCCTTTAACTTGCATCCCCAAACATGTCACTCTTCCTCAAAAGAGTAGCAGATTTGGGGGCATTACAGGTCAGTTTCTCACTGAAGGAGAAATCATCGATATAGAGTCTGGTTATTTTCTGTGTGTAACTTGTTTTATGTCCACCAGTCTTTGAACCGGAGTGGTCAAGCATCATGCAGGCAACCCCTTCTCTCAGGAATCAGAAACACCAGAGCCCAGTTCCGTGGGAAAAAATCTGCTCCAATAATTGGCTTACTAGAGAGACTGAGGCAAAGAGCAAACTCTCCTGCCGCTTTCAAGAGCTTCCCCCAAAGAAAACTAATAGCAATGCAGCATATCTTCAAATACTGAAGAGTGCTTGCATGCAACTAAAGAAACTTATAACACTATGTTAACCATCCAGTGATTCCAGCTACAAAAATATGAAGCTTTTGGAGGAGGAGGTATGGCATTGTATGGCTCCCTTGGAAGGTTGGATGTACATAGGCTGCCCCTTGGCATTTGGCCCATTCCACAAGCATCATACAACACCTGCTACAAGAGCCCCAGTGCTTCCCTGTCAACTCAGCCCACAAAGTGAAGGAGGTAGACTAGTCATGCAGCCTGGAGTGAACACTAAAGCTGCCTTCCTATATCAGAGCTTGAATAGATATTTCACCCAGCTCGAAAAGCAAGTCCAGGTGATAGTCCATGACAGATAGAATTTCCCACAGGAAACTAAATGGCATCTCAATATTTGTTTTCACCCTAAATTGGGACAAAGAATTAAAATTTTCTAATGAATGTAATTTCAAAATAATTGATATTCAGAAACATCAAAAAGATTGATTTATACATTTTCTATAAAACTAAACAATTTGACAACCCCGCCCCCCAACTGAAATGTTTTTGTTTGTTTTTTTTTAAATGGCCTGAATTGATTCTTTTTGCATAATTTCAACATAAAACTGCATTTTCTCCTTGTGGCACTTTGCCTTAGAGGAGTTATAGTTCAGAAGCCTTATGCTCATATTCTTCCCTATAGGCCAGGCCACACAACATTTCCCATAGAATCATAGGACTGGAAGGGATCTTGAGAATCATCTAGTCCAGTCACCTGCACTCATGGTAGGACTAAGTATTATCTAGACCATCCCTGACAGGTATTTGTCCAACCTGCTCTTAAAAAATCTCCCATGATGGAGATTCCACAATTTCCCTAGGCAATTTATTCCAGTGCTTAACCACCCTGACAGGAAATTTTTCCTAATGCTCAACCTAAACCTCCCTTGCTGCAATTTAAGCCCATTTCTTCTTGTCCTATCATCAGAGGTTAAGAAAAAAACATTTTTCTTCCTCCTCCTTGTAAAAATCTTTTACATACTTGAAAACTGTTATGTCCCCTCTCAGTCTTCTCTTTTTCAGACTAAACAAACCCATTTTTTTTCAATCTTCCCTCAGAGGTCATGTTTTCTAGACCTTTAATCATTTTTGTTGCTCTTCTCTGGACTTTCTCCAATTTGTCCACATCTTTCCAGAAACGTGGTGCCCAGAACTGGACACAATACTCCAGTTGAGGCCTAATCAGTGCAGGGTAGAGCGGAAGGATTACTTCTTGTGTCTTGCTTACAAGACTCCTGCTAATACATCCCAGAATTATGTTTGCTTTTTTTGCAACCATGACACTGTTGACTCATATTTAGCTTGTGGTCCACTATGCCCCCCAGATCCCTTTCTGCAGTACTCCTTCCTAGGCAGTCATTTCCCATTTTGTATGTGTGCAACTGATTGTTCCTTCCTAAGTGGAGTACTTTGCATTTGTCCTTATTGAATTTCATCCTATTTACTTCAGACCATCTCTCCAGTTTGTCCAGATCATTTTGAATTTTAATCCTATCCTCCAAAGCACTTGCAACCCCTCCCAAATTGGTATCATCCACAAACTGGATAAGTGTACTCTATATGCCATTATCTAAATAATTGATACATAACACATTCAGACTCATGTGACTCCCATGGGTACTGCAGGGGTTCTCAACCTTTTTCTTTCTGAGGCCTGCCCAACATGCTATAAAAACTCCATGTCCTGCCTGTTCCACAATAACTGGTTTTCAGCATATAAAACCCATGCCACAGGGGCTCCCATGAAACTATGTTGCTCAGGCATTGGCTTCAGCCCCAGGTGGCAGGGCTTTGACTTTTGCTGGGGCCCGGGGCATAGTCTAATGCTGGCTCTGCTTGGCAGACCCCTGAAACCTGCTCACGGCCCCCTAGGGTGTACTGTACATCTCAGTTAAAGGGCGTATTGCATTATGAGACATGTATTCCTCCAGGGAACCTGGCCCAGAAGATGGAATGGGGGCCAGAAATCCAACTCCCAAAAGGCAGTGCACCATGATAAGGAAATGCAGTTTAATGTTTTGTTGAACTGATTCAAAATGAAAGATTTTGGGGAAGTTCAAAACAACATTTATTCCAATTTGAATTGAACCAACCTGAAACAACACATTTCATTTAGATTTTCCCAATGTAAAATTGAAAATTTGGATGAAGAATTTTGCAGAAACTGCATTTTCCATCAGAAAACTATTCTGATAGACTATTCTGACCAGCTTTAGTTATCATTATGTTATAATTTCTGTACAATCTGCAAATTTTCAGCATGTTTTTATGAATACTATATTTTATATTAGAAGTATACTTTTCCTTCTCATGTATCTTTGAGTGGTTTAATACTGAACATCCCATTACTGGATCTCTCTGTGTATAACAAAGTTTCCACTTGCAATCCTGGACAACATTTTAAAGTCTACACTCATTGAGCTGACTGATCTTCAGCTTCTTTAGAAAGATGGTGGCATAATAGCTCTGTATTGTTGTCTCCGAGTTATTTTTTAACCAAAGCACCTAGTTCTAAGACCTACAAAATTCTTCACAGAATTCATTGAGCATTCTATCTGTATTCCATGCTGCCTTGTAATGATTAAAATTCTCAAGCCCAAATCTAATTCTCTAGCTCTTAAATCTGTTTTCTAAGCTCATGTTATCATCATCATTCAAGCATTTTGTTACAGCTCCTTCATTAAAATTAAAGCAATTCCTTTAATCTTTTTTCCATCATAAGACAAACTGTTAAAATTCTTAATTATCTTTATAATTTATTCTTGTTTTCTGTTTTTGTGTCATATCTGCTCTAGCTTGCTCTATCATTTTTATTTTTGGAAAAGTGAAATTAATTTTGTCTAGATTATTTAGTTCATTTCAGTTTAGTCGTTTTCACTTGTGTTTTTACATTTTCATACAGATTCACTTACTGCATAGTCCAGCATTCCACATTTATTTTAACTATTCACTTAATTAAAAAATCTTTTGTCTTATTTAATTGTCTTTGCTAACTATGTTTGTGCTTATGCTACCACTTAACCTTTCCCTTACAGTTTAAACTTTTCAAATAACATTTTTTTCACTGACATGGCTTGAAGTGGTGAGGTTATTTTTCACTGGCTTGTGTTGGAATTTCACTGGCTTATAAAGTTTTAGGGCTTGCTTAAAAACATCATAATTGGGTTATCACCCATTTGGAAGAGACTGCAGAAACTGAGCTGAGGGTCAATAAAGATAAAGTCAGGAGCATTAAAGAAGATTACAACAAGCAAATTTGTGGGCACATTGTATTTCATTAGGCACTTCATCATCATTGTGATTGAAGTCTGTCTTAGGGCTTGTCTATACAAGGAAGTTGCTCCAGCACAAATTATACTGGCCTTTAAATGCAATGTTGTTGTAGGTGTGTCGGTCCAAGGATATTAGAGAGGTAAGGTGAATGAGGTAATGTCTTTTACTAGACCAACTTCTATTGTTGAGAGAGTCAAGTTTTCAAGCCACACATAGTTTAGTCAAGGTAAAAGGCTTTGTGGACACTCTTCTTATTCTTATTTAGTTAAACTTGTTCATCAACTTAAGCTAAACTGAAATAAACCACTCTTAAACTTAAATAAGTATCCACACAGCCTTTTCAACTGGTTTAGCTATATTGGTTTAAATTCACACCAAGCTATTCTGGTGCAACTTTGTCATGCTAAGTAGTCCTTACATTTCAGGGACAGGATCTTCTGTAGTTTCAAACACAGCTAGAAAGTGCTGTGCTGGAACTCACAGCAGTGAAAGGCTATCTTGATTGTTATCCCCTTTGGAATGACAAAGCCAGGGAAAGATCGGATATATGTTTGAACTTCTGTTGAACATATGGATGGATGCCAGATCTGACAGGCTATTGCAGGGGTTGGCAACCTCTGGCATGCGGCTCGCTAGGGTAAGCACCCTGGTGGGCCGGGCCAGTTTGTTTACCTGCCGCATCTGCAGGTTCAGCCGATCATGGCTCCCACTGGCTGCGGTTCACCACTCCAGGCCAATGGGAGCCGCGATCAGCCAAACTGCCGGACGTGGCAGGTAAACAAACTGGCCCGGCCCGCCAGGGTGCTTACCCTGGTGAGCCGCGTGCCAGAGGTTGCCGACCCCTGGGCTATTGCAACCACCATTCAATATATGGTTTCAATACTTCCTGCACAGCCATGAGGAGGAAGTGTCTACAATCACAGAAGTGTAGGACTGGAAGAGACCTAAATAGGTCATCTAGTCCAGTCCCCTGTGCTCAAGGTAGGACAAAGTAATAAACAGACAATTCCTGACAGGGATATGACTAACCTGTTCTTAAAAATCTCCAGTGACAGAGATTCTACAACCTTCCACTACCCTGACAGGAAGTTTTTCCTAATGTCCAACCTGAACCTCCCTTGCAGCAATTTAACCCCATTGCTTCGTGTCCTGTCCTCAGAGGTTAAGGAGAAAAATGTTGCACCCTTCTCTTTGTAATAACACTTTATGTACTTAAAAACTATTATCATGGCCCCTCTCAGTCTTCTCTTCTCCAGACTAAACAAACCCAATTTTTTCAATCTTCCCTCATAGGTCATGTTTTCTAGATCTTTAATAATTTTTGTTGCTCCTCTCTGGACATTCTGCAATTTGTCAATCTTTCCTGAAATGTGGTGCCGAGAACTGGACACAATACTCCAGTAGAGGCCTTATCAGTGTGGAGTAGAGCGGAAGAATTACTTCTTATGTCTTGCTTACAACACTCCTGCTAATACATCCCAGAATTATGGTGTTTTTGTTTTTTTTGTTTTTGCAACTGTGACACTGTTGACTCATATTTAGCTTGTGATCCACTATAACCTCTAGCTCCCTTTCCGCATTACACCTTCCTAGGCAGTCATTTCCAATTTGGTGTGTGTGTGATTGATTGTTCCTTCCTAGGTGGAGTACTTTGAATTTCATCTTATTTACTTCAGCCCATTTCTCCATTATCCTTTTGAATTTTAATCCTATCCTCCAAGGCACTTGCAACCCCCTCGCCACAAACTATATTAGAGTACTCTCTCTGCCATTATCTTGAAATCATTTATGAAGATATTGAACAGAACCAGATCCAGAACCAATCCCTGCAGGACCCCACTCGATATGCCCTTCCAACTTGAGTGTGAACCATTGATAACTACTCTCTGGGAATGGTTCTCCAATCAGTGGGGGGTATGAAAGTGGTGTAGGAATCTATGCAATCTCATGCATGCTTTGGTCAGGACGGTGGTATAAACTGATGGATATGCTGTAGCTGCCTCTGGGAAGTCTTCTCTGTGTTTTTGATTCCCTTGAGGACCATTTATGATTTTATTGTATATTTCTGGCTTGCCATCTTACTGCTATTGTAAGGTATGTTCTGAGAGTGGTATTCACTGTGCTGTGCCTTAATTCATAACAGCATCCTTTTGTTTTTATTGTGGTCCCTGGGGACTACTTGGGTTCGGGGGTGTTGTGTGTTGCCCTCTGTCGCATCCTTGTAGAGGATACTATACAGTTGGCACAAATTCTGGTTCCATTCACAGGCAGGTGAACGAGCCCCTGATGGTATGGCTGATGTGATTAGGCCCTATGATGATGTCACTTGAATAGATATGTGGACAGAGTTGGCATCGGGCTTTGTTACAAGGATAGTTTCCTGGGTCAGTGTTTTTGTTCAGTGATGTGTGGTTGCTGGTGAGTATTTGCTTTAGGTTGGGGGGTTGTCCACATATCTATTTAAGTGACATCATCATAAGGCCTAATCACATCAACCATACCATCAGGGGCTCGTTCACCTGCACATCTACCAATGTGATATATGCCATCATGTGCCAGCAATGCCCCTCTGCCATGTACATTGGCCAAACCGGACAGTCTCTACGCAAAAGAATTAATGGACACAAATCTGACATCAGGAATCATAATACTCAAAAACCAGTGGGAGATCACTTTAACCTGTCTGGCCATTCAATGACAGACCTGTGGGTGGCTATCTTACAACAGAAAAACTTCAAAAACAGACTCCAACGAGAGACTGCTGAGCTGGAATTGATATGCAAACTAGACACAATCAACTCAGGATTGAATAAGGACTGGGAATGGCTGAGCCATTACAAACATTGAATCTATCTCCCCTTGTAAGTATTCTCACACTTCTTATCAAACTGTCTGTACTGAGCTATCTTGATTATCACTTCAAAAGTTTTTTTCTCTTACTTAATTGGCCTCTCAGAGTTGGTAAGACAACTCCCACCTGTTCATGCTCTCTGTATGTGTGTATATATATCTCCTCAATATATGTTTCACTCTATGTGCATCCAAAGAAGTGGGCTGTAGCCCACAAAAGCTTATGCTCTAATAAATTTGTTAGTCTCTAAGGTGCCACAAGTACTCCTGTTCTTTTTGCGGATACAGACTAACACGGCTGCTACTCTGATACCTGGTTAAGATGCTTTTTACATTGCTGCATGATTCATCCCAATAACAAGTATAAATGCTTTAAATAATAAAAAAATAAAAGTATAAATTGTGGGAATCACTTGGGGTCCAATGCTGAAACTATTAGTTTTTATTCATCCTTTCTTGAGTAAGGACTGAATAAAAAAAATAGTAAATTCTTCAGGAATTGGCCTCTAAGTTAGGAAAGTAGGACTATTTTCAAAATTGCCTTGTGATTTTAGGTGCCTCAAATGCATCTATATTAAATACTTACATGAGCAGCTCACATTCTTTAGTATATTTATCTTCACAACACCTTACCAGGTAGAAAAAATATATTATCCCCATTTTGAAATCATTGGAAGTTAGGCACCTAGGCAATTTTGAAATTCCCACTAGGGACCTAGCTACATCTTTTGGCACCTAAATAGCTTTAAAAGTTCTGGCCTAAATGACTTCCCCAAGGCACAGAAGCCTGTGGCAGAGAGGGAACTGAACACAGATCTCCCTAGTCTGAGGCTAGCACTGCAATTCACTGGACCAGTCTAACTTGTTAGATTAAAGGGGCTTGACTCATTAGATCTGTCCTCTGAAAAATCAAGGTCGTCACAGCATATACTGTGATTTCACTTTGTGTGCACATTATACATTGTGTCTAAGAATTCCAGGACCATCTGCAGGTGTAATGCTACACTAATGACACAGAAAGACTACTGTTAATAATCTGTAACTCCTATAGGTGTGTAGGTAGGTAGGAGGGTTATGATTGGTCTGCTCACCTTACCTGCAGTTACATTTTAATCAATGTAATCTCAGTATATGCTGAGTTAACTCGTCACAGGTTAGGCATCAAAAACTGAAAGTCACTTTTGTAAAGCTAGGCTCTAAGTTTTACGTCTAAAAACATGTTAAAAGACACTAAAAAAAAAAAGACCTCAACAGGGACAATCTATTAGCTCTTCCATTGCATGAGGTCACAATCCTTTTATAGAAGGAGTTATTAGACATCTCAGACAATCAAGCAATATGATTTTCCGCACATTTGTGAGACATTTAGTAGCAACTGGAAAAAAAAAAACCCTCCGCATTAGTTGTTTCAAAACCAAGTAATGCAAAAATATTTCAACTTGATTACCTGACTATACTGTGAAGAGATAGAAATTAGTATAATAAACACTATGGAATTTAGAAATAAATCAAATACGTATCAGTAGTGGAAAGGAAAAATGAAGTGTTGTTCATTATCTGTTAAACATATTAATACTATCTTTTTTTCATTCTAGAATATAAATCTGGTTAAAGTTTATCACACAGAATCTGATTGATTTCACTTTGTGTGCACATTATACATCACGTCTAAGAATTCCAGGACCATCTGCAGGTGTAATGCTACACTAATGACACAGATATTTCTGAAGACTGCTGTTAATAATCTGTAACTTCTATAGGTGTGTAGGCAGGTAGGAAGGTTATGATTGGTCTCCCCACCTTAGCTGCAGTTATGTTTTAACCAATATAATCTCAGTATATGCTGATAACAAATGTATTACAGCTATTCTTCTGCAATGTAAACACATAAGTCAGCAGAATGGCATAAAATAAAAATTTGAATGATTAATTTTCATAGCATTTCACACTTACCTTCAAATACTTATTATTTCTGCAAGTCCTGGCAATCTACATGCTATTTTAGTTATTTAATCAAAATAGTCATTAACTCTGTATTTTCCCCACTGTCTATGGAAGTACTTTAGCCATAATACAATGTACCATGTTTATCTGATAGTGGTTAAATAGTGATATTCTTTGGACAATATCAGCCATTGATCTAAATATACTCCACCTTAAACATACTATAATTTATATTCATTCCATTTTTCCTGCACCTTTTTATCTCTCTACAGAAATTATTTTGCAGTGACTTCAACATAAGTCACCAAAATTCTTTTATTCTGACAGTTCTGGCCAACTCTGCCTCTACAAGTTGAACCTAATTTACATACATTATATTTCAGTGTCTACTGGCATATCTTGTTGGTTTATCTGGGCTCTGTGGGACATACTAGCATGATTTCTGAGCTTATTAGAATACCAAAGTGAAGACAGAAAAAACAGTTGTATGCTGACTGGAGATTAATTCTTGCTTTGAACCACATTTCTGTTTGTGTGAGAGAGCTAAAGAATGAGATTAACAAATCCAAGGAGGAAAGGAGAATATTTTTACAGGAAGGAACAGGATAAAATGGGCAGAGAAAGTTTCTAGGAGAGATCAATGGAAAGTGGAGCTATACTGAATTAAAGTTGTTTACCAGCAACATATAATCTAGCACCAGCCAATCTCGATCACTGGCTAAAACCAGCAAGTGTTAACATCTGCAATCTCTGTCACTTTGGGATGAGAAAAGATGTTGCATTAAGGATTCTGGCTTATAGCACATCATTATGTTTTTACTTGTGGTAAAATGAATTTAAAAAAGGTTGAAGGCAACAGCATGCAGATCTAGGGAGTCCACATTCATTATGTTTATAGTAAAAATGGGACTAAGCAGCAAAGTTTGGTTTGAGATGAGGTTCCAAAGCGAAACTTCCCCACAGGCTTTTGCTGTTGTTCAGCGTGTTTTTTATTTCACTGAAGAGGGTATAAAAAAAAGAAAGGAATTAGTAAATTCCCACAGACAAGTTTTGGAGTAGCACCAGGGTGGGCAATTTAATAGAATTAATGGATATTCAGTTTTCCAAGAGCAGCAGCTACCACTAGATTAAGACATAGCCTTGCGGTGCAAAGTTCTCCTCTGTTATGCCTATTGCAACCTGAATGCCTTCAGCAGGAATGCATGGCAAGACTGTAATTGAGAGCACAATTTGTTTTTCTCTCTGGATGAACATGAAAAAAAATATGAAAATTTGGTGTGACATTTTCTGAGTTGAAACCATGAGAGAGAGAGAGAGAGAACGCAGAGATATAGTATAGATAAACCGATAAACAACTTCAAATTTGGAACCCCAAATACCTTGTATGACTTATACTATTTACTTTCCAGACATACTCTATGTGATATGTGAAACATGGAGTGGGTTGATACAGTTAAGGGGATGGTATGTGGGTGTGTACAAGCATAGGTTTACAATGGGAAGCTAGCTTCACTCTAGACCATGGAGACAAAGCACCTTGTTGGTGTGTATTGATACAAGCTTATTAGATCCTACGGATGCATGCTTTTCTCAACTAGATGTTTTGGGAGCTTTTTGCATAAAACAATATAATTTTAGTGTTAGAAATCTGAATTGGATTGATGGCAACTCTTTCTTATCTATAGGAGACTGAAAATTCCTCAAAAATCAATGGAGTTGCAGGATATTCAGCATCTACAGGGTTTAACAATCCTTCCCTTAGGGATGGCATCATGAACACAAATTAAAAAGAAAGTTAGCAGACATTTTTCGCCTGCAGAAAAGGAAGACATGGGGCCCAGTTGGACAAAGATTATTCATAGAAACAGCTCTATTGGCTTACATAGAACTACACAACATAGAGATTGCTTGCATGAATAACATTTGCAATGTTCAATAATAGACAAATTCATCCTGGGCAGGTCAACTACCTAGCTCCATGCACATGGCTCTGTATCAGTTCCTCTTTTCACCAATGCTTCTCCACATTCAAAGAATGACCTAGACAAAATGGAGGATTGGGCCAAAAGAAACCTGAGGTTCAACAAGGACAAATGCAGAGACCTGCACTTAGGATGAAAGAATCCCATGCACCACTACAGGCTGGGGACTGACTGGCTAAGCAGCAGTTCTGCAGAAAAGGACCTGGAGATTACAGTAGATGAGAAGCTGGATATGTCAGTAGTGTACCCTTGTTGCCAAGAAGGCTAACGGCATATTGGTCTGCATTAATAGGAGCATTTCCAGCAGATCGAGGGAAGTGATTATTCCCTTCTATTCGGCACTGGTGAGGCCACATCTGGAGTACTGTGTCCAGTTTTGGGCCCCCCACTACAGAAAGGATGTGGATAAATTAGAGAGAGTCCAGCAGAGGGCAATGAAAATGATCAGGGGGCTGGGGCACATGACTTACGAGGAGAGGCTGAGGGAACTGGGCTTGTTTAGTCTGCAGAAAAGAAGAGTGAGGGGGGATTTGATAGCAGCCTTCAACTACCTGAAGAGGGTTTCCAATGAGGATGGAGCTCTGTTGTTTTCAGTGGCGGCAGATGACAGAACCAGGAGCAATGGGGGAGGTCTAGGTTAGATATTAGGGGGAGGTCTAGGTTGAATATTAGGAAACACTATTTCACTAGGAGGGTGGTGAAGCACTGGAATGGATTGCCTAGGGAGGTGGTGGAATCTCCATCCTTAGAGGTTTTTAAGGCCCGGCTTGACAAAGCCCTGGCTGGGATGATTTAGTTGGGGATGGGTCCTGCTTTGAGCAGGGGGTTGGACTAGATGACCTCCTGAGGTCTTTTCCAACCCTAATCTTCTATGATTCTCGACTCAGTTGCTATGGCCTGGCCACAACCTGCTTGAGGAGAGAATGTGAGTCACAAGATCCATTGCAGGGAAATTTTCTAGAGATGATTGCACTTGGGTGTTAGGATGAGAATGTATGGAAGTTAAGTAAATGAACATTGCAGAGGATGGAAAAAAAAACCTTTGCCTGGCTGGAAGAAAGAGGAGACATAGCGGAGGGTAGGAGAAAAGGGGAAACTGACCTAAAAAGTCTCATCTACATATTCATATTCATGTTGAGGCTTACCTCAATGTCTGAACATCTTGAGTGTGTTAACATTTTACCTTTCCATTTGTGAGTTTTTGATGTGGTGTAAAGTAACAACAGGATAATACAGAACACACACCAAATTATCAAAGAGTGTTCCTGACTCTAATTGGATATCATTAATCAGTTTGCCTATAGAAAAGTGTTGGAAAGGCAAATGTTTGTAGACATTTGTAAACCAGTCACATCGGAGTTGGATGTCTTATATTAGTGCATTGCATATGTGAATTTACAAAACCTCTTAGGCCAAATTCAGCCTTTTCAGGCTTCACATTGATTTAAATCAGAGCTAAAGGCACTCTTACACTATGATGATGTGCACAAGGGAACTGGCCCTGTAAGAGGTTGCTCATGGTCTAGACTGGTCCTATTTCAAGTTCAGCCCAGAAAGAATACATTCTGGGACATGTAGTTCCCAGCATGCAGGAGGCCTATAGGTTGGGTACATAGACATGGTGGGAAACGTGACCGGTGGGGGTGACATAATAAGCAATCTCAGAAAAGTGAGAATCTTAAAGGAAATAGGATTTGCTATTGGAAAAAGGGCTTATGAGGGTTTTGGGAAGTCTTCAGGAAGAAGCCCAGAAGGACAGCACCCGAAGAAGGGATGATATTTTGGCCGAGGGGGCTGAGTTTGAGGAGAGCAGGAACTGCTCATAGGTCTTGATCAAAAGGCTTTAAGAAACTAAAGAGTACATGACTTATTGTGAACCCATGGACCAAGGAGGATGAGCACAGAGGCGGTGAAGGTTTGCTTGTTTGGGTAAGTGCTGGGCCTAGGAAGGAGGGGGGTTGTTTTTGTTTCCCTGAAAGGATTTAGCCATAGGGCTAATCTACCCTACTCACCAGAGGGGAAACAGACACAGTGAGAGGGGGAACTGGGGAGGTGGCTGCATCTGATGCTTTACGAGGCAAGCCAATGTTATAGGGCTTGAAAATAAATTAGACATAGACAGATGTATGTCCCAGGACACACTTTAGCACCAATATTGATTTTAGCTCTGTGTATAGAAGATTGCATTGTATGGATGAACATAGTAGAGCCCTTCTTCTCCAGTGACTTCACTTCCCTAAGTCAATGTATATTCCAGTGAGCACAATAAGTTTGATGCTAACAGAATTACTGTGATAATTAAAATAACTACAAGATAACAAAAAAATGATAATTATAGCTGAGGTTATTCAAATAAGTAGAATTTCACATTGTTTCATTTTTTGTGCCATACCTGTATGTTACCATTTATTAATATTGCAATAGAAACCCCCAAAATATTGTTATTGTGAAATATGAGCTCAATCCTGCAAGGTGCTGAGCAAACTGGCTCTGATACAGGAAAGTACTTAAGCATGTACTTAACAATCAGCAGCCCCATTGACTTCAGTGCTTTTACTCTAGGGGTAAAATCCTGACCCCACTGAAGTCAATGGCAAAATTCTCATTGACTTCAATAAGAATCACGATTTCACTATTGATATGTAAAGCACAATTAAAACTTATTGTTCTCTATGCATTATTTTTAGTAATAATGGAACATTAACTGACAGCTCATCACACTTTCAGTGCTGCTGGGCAAGCAGCGAACAGGTTAATTAAAATACATCCAAGTGCAATTTTCATAATGCAGGCTAAAGTATTCAGCAACTATTTAAATAAAATTGCTACTACTTTGAATCAGGGTAACTGCTGAGTTTACCTTTCACTTATCTAGTAAAAGCATTAAATTTGTGTATCACTAAGTGGACTATATTAGAGAGGTCTCTTGCCAAATGCACTGGAAAGAGTTTCACTGTAGGACATGCAAATCTTTCAGCAAGGATTTTAATATTAAGTTATTTTGTTAGGTTCCATTTCTCCTCTCCCCACTTTCACACTATTTTAGCACCACTTTGAGACTGCTGTTTGGATTTTTGTAGCACATGCTGGCACAAAGGCCAGACTTCCTTTGGAGTTGTAAGAGCTCAGAATCTCTGAAAATCAGACCACAAACTAACAGTTGTATCTGCAAAGTATTATGAACTTATTTTAGTAAATGATTGCTCATCTGACAGCAAGACTGTTAAATTATGAAGGCAAATTTAAGTCAAGTAGGAGATTATTTTTATGGAATATTCATATTTGGAGAATGATAAATTATTATCTGCATCACAAATGTCCTAGCCTCTCTGAATTCAATGGCAATCTCCCACTGACTTTAATGGGCACAGGATTTCATTCCAAAATGTTAAGAATGCAAATGTATTGAATACTTTAGAAATAAACATAAAAGAAAATTTCAAGGGCCATATTCTGCCATTCAATGTGTGCATGCAATTTCCATTTTTGAGTCTAAGGGACATGAAATTTTAGTTCACCACTGCCATTCACCTTCTGTCGCCTCCTAGACAACCTAAAGAACTGATTTGCCTGAGGGTGGGGGGTGGGAGTGAACACTTAAAGCAGCATGGAGAACAAAGAACACTTGCAGGGTTTCAAAGGACACTGTCCTTCAAGTGAAAGGAAAGAACCAGACTGAGAGACCCATAGGGATAAAGGAAGGTCTTGCCTCGCTAAGAGAATGTGAGTTGGTTCAGTCCTTTTGTTGTAACTTAATAGAAAAGCCTATTTAACTTAGCTTGTTGTGAAGTGTAAGATTAGATGACAGTAAATATGCATGTAGGCAGGGCCGGCTCTGGCTTTTTCGCCGCCCCAGGCGGCCGGAGCCCCGGCGGGGGCTCGGCTTCCCCCCCCGGCGGCCAGAGCCCCGGGGAGAGGGCAGCGAGCCCCGGCGGGGGCTCGGCTCGGCTCTCCCCCCCCGCGGCCAGAGCGCCGCGCCGCCGTCCCCCTCCAGGTGCCGCCCCAAGCACCAGCTTGGGTGCTTGGTGCCTGGGGCCGGCCCTGCATGTAGGCTATTTATTTTAAAATCCCTTTTCTCTGATACTTTGTTCCAACTGCCTAATAAAAATACTTTTAGAAGGCTGTTAGCCTCTGTCACTCCACACCCCCTCAATGGGAGGGATGAGGGAAAGAGGTTTCAAACTGACTGAGCCCATGGGAGAGATCATGCTTATTGTGTGGTTCATAGTAAACACCCTGTGACCTCCACTAGAACCAGTTAAAAGCCTAATACATGAGAGCCGGGGCAGGCAATGTAGTACCCCTCCCCCAGATATAATTTATAAAATTGCAATCAGAGGCGGATTACAGTTTTGTGGGGCCCTGGGCCAGAGTTAGTGGGTTCCCTTCCTCCTCCCCCTCCCCTTCCACCTGCAGGCTCCCCACCCCCAGTGCTCCTGCCGGGGGGCAGGGTCAAGGCACGGGAGCTTCCCCCACTCCCCAGCAGGAGCGTCGGGCGGGAAGAGTGAGGCGAGACCCTGCACCCCAACCCTGCTCCCCAGCAAGAGCGCCAGGCAGAGAGGCAGAGCACGGCAAGCCCCAGCGCCCTGACCCCTCTCCCCACCAAGAGCGCCAGGCAGGGTGCGACGGCATCAATTTTTCTTGGGCCCCCCAATTGGCTAGGGCCTCTGGGCACAGGCCCCGTTGGCCCAGTGGCTAATCTGTCACTGGTTGCAGTGAGCCTTTTAAACGTATCCCATGTGTTTGTCAGTCATTAGCCTGCTTGTTCTGGTCAACCAAGTGCTGTTTATTGCTGTAGTTATACAGGATGTTTTCCACAGGGTGGAGCAGCCTTTTCTATTTCTAACTAGGACTGTATGAAATTTTCTGAATTGTGATTTTTTGGGGCAAATTATCAGTTTTGGATTACAATAAAAAGGGAGAATAATATTGACAATTGTTGTGAATTCTTCCCCTTTTCTGACCCCCCAATTTTCAACCAGCTCTATTTAGCAGAGACCGATCACAATTATTTTTATTTATAAATGTGCTCCCAGCTTCATCGGGCCAACCCATTTGGAGAACAGGATTTGAGCTATATTTAAGAGCTGCATGAAAAGTCAAACTATAATCATGAACTCAGACCCAGGGCAAGACAGCATTTGTAACACGTATAGGTTGCTTGTTGAGAAAGATCCTATTAATTCTAGCAACCCTGAATCTTCATCAATGCAATTATCTTATGCTACCTTTTCTGATATTCAAGTCAGATTTTGGTTCAAATTTAAAATAAGTCCACCAGCTGTGTAGAGACAAGTATGCTCTGTCCAAAGAAACCTGACTAACTTTAACTAGAAGTCCTTGTTGTAAGCTCTGAAGTAAAACCTGAATGTGTAGAGAGATCTGATCATTTCATGAGTAGGCTACATTTGCTCTATAAAAATGAATTTCCTGCCTACAGTATATTTCCTCTGTATTCACCAGCCTCTAGTATATATGCCATTTAGTTTAATCAAAGATAATAAAATATTTATATTCCTTTACTGGTTTAAAATAATCCTCCTGTTGAATAACAGCTTACTTTCCAATGGAAGTAAAGCCCAGTGCTTCCTAATCCTTTTTATTCTCTCTTGGCAGCTTGCACTAGATAAAAAGTGGGAAAATTGAGGGGAAGGAATACAAAAATTGAATAGCATTAAACCCCAGTTGTTTGTAACTTAGGTATGTCTACACCCAGCCGCTAGTTCGGCGGCTGGCAATCGAAGTTCTGGGTTCGACTTATCGCGTCTTGTCTGGACACGATAAGTCGAAGCAGGAAGTGCTCGCCGTCGACTGCGGTACTCCAGCTAGACGAGAGGAGTACCGCGGAGTCAACGGGGGAGCCTGCCTGCCGCGTGTGGACCGAGGTAAGTGCGAACTAAGGTACTTCGAACTTCAGCTACGTTATTCACGTAGCTGAAGTTGCGTACCTTAGTTCGATTTGGGGGTTTAGTGTAGACCAAGCCTTGATCTCTTCTCATTTTATCCCCTATGGTGAAGTAATTGAGGCTAGCCCTTACTTTTACTTTGTATAGTAGGAATCTGGGTGGAATAAAAAAAAGAAAAAGTATTTAGTGAATCACTTTCTGGCTTTCACCCCTCTCTCTGTTATCTGGTGTTCATTGGTTTTGCCAGTTTATCGAAATGTGGGTTACAGCTATTGGAAAAAATGAAGAGTTCATGCATTTTGTCCATTAATCAGTTAATCAATTGTAATGGAATAGCAGGGAAATGATAAGAGACAAAAACTCCCTGTCACCTGTGGGTGAACACTTTTCACAAAGTGATCACTTTATGTCTGACCTATCAGTCCTCATCCTCAAAGGAAACGTATACAACACTTTCAAAAGATGAGCCTGGGAGCTTAAATTCATTACTCTGCTAGACACTAAAAATCATGGATTGAACAGAGTCTCTGAATATGTCTTATTACAACAATCTGTAAAACACTAATGTGCTCGCCTCTCCTCCGTGCTTTTTGCCTATGACTCCAGAGGTGTTAATGGGCCACACTACCTTGAATGATCCCTAACTACTTATGCTAAACAATGTGTTCCACCTTGCATTTAGCTGTGATACTTGGAGTACCTTTCCCAGACCTGAAGAAGAGCTTTGTGTGTCTCAAAAGTTTGTCTCTCTTTCCAACAGAAGTTGGTCCAACAAAAGATATTACCTCACTCACCTTGTGTGTCTAATAGCAGGAAATAAGACAAATGCATTTATTCCTGTGGCTCCATTTTTCTCAGTTTGCCCAAGTGAAGCATTTTATATGAGCCATCAAAGCTATCCTCAGGCCCTTGGATGACCTCAAATACATACTCCTTAAATGGAAAGGAGGCAGGCTTGAACCTCTGTCTCTTCTGGCACTGCTCATCTCCAGGTCTTTTACTCAGTAGAAATATGAGTGCCTGAGAGAATTTTGCAGAAAGAGCCCTGATGGTAAGTAAAGCCAAACTGGGTTGCATCCTATTGTAGCAAGAGCTAAATTTCACCTGACTACTTAGAAATCACACAAAATTCTTCTTCCCCTTATCTCATTATCTGGGCCTGGGTCATCAAGAAAGCATCCACCATAATTGACTGTCCAAGGTGGTACTAAGGTCCACCTGCTCACCATCTTCTTTGATGCAATCCATCCATCACTTGCTTGGCTTTCCTTGAGGTCTCTCTCCTACCACTCTCTCCTATCATGCTAACTTCACCATGTCCTCTTCATTCATCCCCTTCGTGTGTCCAAACTAGCAACGTCACACTTCCTGCATTTTGTCAGCCACATAGATTCATAGATTCTAGGGCTGGAAGGGACCAAATACTGTCTAGACCATCCCTGATAGACATTTACCTAACCTACTCTTAAATATCTCCAGAGATGGAGATTCCACAACCTCCCTAGACAGTTTATTCCAGTGTTTAACCACCCTGACAGTTAGGAACTTTTTCCTAATGTCCAACCTAAACCTCCCTTGCTGCAGTTTAAGCCCATTGCTTCTTGTTCTATCCTTAGGGGCTAAGATGAACAAGTCGTCTTCCTCCTTCTTATGACACCCTTTTAGATACCTGAAAACTGCTATCATGTCCCCTCTCAGTCTTCTCTTTTCCAAACTAAACAAACCCAATTCTTTCAGCCTTCCTTCATAGGTCATGTTCTCAAGACCTTTAATCATTCTTGTTGCTCTTCTCTGTACCCTCTCCAATTTCTCCACATCTTTCTTGAAATGCGGTGCCCAGAACTGGACACAATACTCCAGTTGAGGCCTAACCAGCACAGAGTAGAGCGGAAGAATGACTTCTTGTGTCTTGCTCATAACACACCTGTTAATGCATCCCAGATTCACGTTTGCTTTTTTTGCAACAGCATCACACTGTTGACTCATATTTACCTTGTGGTCCACTATAACCCCTAGATCCCTTTCTGCCATACTTCTTCCTAGACAGTCTCTTCCCATTCTGTATGTGTGAAACTGATTTTTTCTTCCTAAGTGGAGCACTTTGCATTTGTCTTTGTTAAACTTCATCCTGTTTACCTCAGACCATTTCTCCAATTTGTCCAGATCATTTTGAATTATGACCCTATCCTCCAAAGCAGTTGCAATCCCTCCCAGTTTGGTATCATCTGCAAACTTAATAAGTGTACTTTCTATGCCAATATCTAAGTCATCGATGAAGATGTTGAACAGAGCTGGTGCCAAAACAGACCCCTGCAGAACCCCACTTGTTATACCTTTCCAGCAGGATTGGGAACCATTAATAACTACTCTCTGAGTACGGTTAGCCAGCCAGTTATGCACCCACCTTATAGTAGTCCCATCTAAGTTGTTTTTGCCTAGTTTATCAATGAGAATATCATGCGAGACCGTATCAAATGCCTTACTAAAGTCTAGGTA
>NW_020664393.1:59460673-59504639 GCF_002925995.2 Terrapene triunguis
TAGATCATGCAAGATCTCATGGTTAAGACAAGGTGGTCTTTTGCCACATTTTCTATCTTTCCTACCCAGCAGAATAGCTTGCTTTTGGGCCCTTCATAGTGTCCCTTTGAAATACTGCCAATTCTCCTCAGTTGTTTTTCCTCTCAGTCTTGATTCCCATGGGACCTTACCTATCAGCTCTCTGAGCTTACCAAAATCCATCTTCCTGAAATCCATTGTCTCTGTTTTGCTGTACTCCCTTCTACCCTTCCTTAGAATTGTGAACTCTATGATTTCATGATCACTTTCACCCAAGCTGCCTTCCACTTTCAAATTCTCAACGAGTTCCTCCCTATTTGTTAAAATCAAATCTAGAACAGCTTCCCCCCAGTAGCTTTTTCAACCTTCTGAAATAAAAAGTTGTCTGCAATGCAGTCCAAGAACTTATTGGATAGTCAGTGCCCCACTGTGTTATTTTCCCAACATATATCTGGATAGTTGAAGTCCCCCATCACCACCACATCATAGACTTTGACTCCATCCTTTTGTTTTCATTTCAGTCTGCACTTTCATGTATCTCTTTTTTATTGTGCAAAGATATCGCATCTCAAACACGTGTAGGCATTGAGCCTTCTGTCTCATTCTTCTGCACCATACCATAAATTTCTGTCATGTAGGTATTAAAACCCACAGGCTTGCTTTATATAATGCTGGGTCTTTGAGCTGTGATCATGAAGTTATGGAGGAAGGGAAAAGTTCTAATACATGAAATTAAGCTTGTGAGGATATGTGTACTTTAAAACTGTAGCAGGAATCTAAGCAAGGAAAATGCTTGAGAAGGTTATAGACAGAAGCTCTAGACTGAACTAGAGAGAGAAAACAGTGATACATGGATTTAAAATGGCTAACTGATAGATCTCAAAATAATTATAAATGGGGTATCTTCACATAAAGGTGATGTTTCTAGTGGGATTCTGCAGGGATCTGTTCTTGATGCAATTCTATTCAATATCTTTAGCGTTAGCCCCTTTGACCTGAGTGGATAGCCAAAAATTTGGGTCCTTGTAGGTTAATCCAGTTTAGTAGGAGAAATTGGTGAGAGTCAGATTTTTTTTTATGCAGTCTTGTTTATTTACAAATAATGTACAAAGTCCTGATTCCCTGAACACAAAGAGGAACCAAAAAACCAAGAGCCAGTGTCCTTACTCAAAGGTCCAAGCCTCTTTCAGCCAGCACGCTGGCCCTAAAACCTCTCTCTCTCTAGGTATCTCCACGGCTCAGCTTCTCCCAAATCACACAGATCACATGTCTTTTTGTAAAGCAGCTGCCCATACTACTTGCCCTCAATGGAGTCGCTGAGTCAAGGGACCTATTGAGCATGCCCAAAACTACCACACCCAATTCCTGACACTTCTGGGCCTAGCATGCTAATTGCATATCTGCCTAGCAACAGTGACCCCAACACAACTCATTCCTCCCCCCACTTTTCCCCTGTAGATCTCTTACAGCAATATCCCCTTGTTAGGCACATAGGTTACATTTGCATATCCCTTTGTTGTAAGTGGGAGTTGCTATAAAATATCTCAGTTGTTTCCCAAAGCCATCCTAAATAAAGGGTGGCAGCCACATCCACCAGCCTCAATGACTGTTTTCCCAAGCCGTAACATAATCAATGGTGTGTAAGAAAATCTAGGATCATTGCTGGTAAAGTTTGCAGATGACACAAAAATTGCTGGAGAAGTAAATAATAACAGGCTTTTTCTACAGAGATATCTGGAGCACATGATTAGTTGGGCTCACAACATATGTTTTAATAGTGACAAATACAAGGTTATAGACTAGGAACTAAAAATATGGGTCACACTCATAGGATCATGGACTGTATTTTGGAAAGCATTGACTCTGAAAAGAACTGAGGGGTGTGTGGCTGTCAGACAATTGAACATGAGCTCCCAGGGTGATGCTGTGGCTAAGGGGTGTAATGCAACTCTTAGATGTATAAAAAGGGGAACATCAAGTAGGATGATAGTATTACCTCTGTGTACAACATTGGGGAGACCATTACTGGAATATTGTATCCAGTTCTGGCATCCATAATTGGAAAGGGATTTTGAAATACGAGAAAGGGTTCAGAAAAGAGCCACAAGAAATACTGACAGACACAAGACATGATCTTTCTGATGGATGAAAAGAGCTACAAAGTCATCCTGAAACGATACAGACCAAACCGTCACTGCTGGGAAATCTGAATTTCATTGTAAAATAGGCTGCAGTCAATTTACCTAGGTGTTTGATATTCTGTGTAGTTTTTCTTGACTATGAGTATTACTGTAGCTTCGGCTGAATATAGCTTTTTGAGACTTAAACTCATCAAGACCTGTTTGAAGTCTTCAGGAGAGACTCTCAGGATTTGTGATGCCATCAGTAGAACATGGCCTGTCAAAAACAGTAATGTCTGACAGCATGATAGATGAATTCACAGGGAAGAAAATCAGGAAGGTATTTGAGCTGCTGCAGATACTTAAAATACTCTAATAGCTGAAGATAGTGTTTATATTGAAATGTAAAAAAAAAGTTTATACTCTGACCACAGTTTCAAAGCAAATAAAAAAAAGGGGTAGGGGGACACCTGTCCTGGGGTAGGAGGTCAGTTTGTAGAGACCAGATTTAGTGGGGGCAACCCTGTGCCCCAATTTCCTCACTTTCTCCTTGTTTTGTTATTCTCCCTTTTCATCTTCCCTCCCTAGGTTTGACCATCATACCTCCCTCTCTCTCAGTCCTACTTTGTCAAATGATCTTACTAAATAAATAGAAGTTTGTGTCGTGAAACAATATTTTTTAGCATGCAAATGGTGTGCCTCTTTCTTCTTTCCGGCAAGTCAATAAAATCACAACCATTAGAAATGGAGTAGCTATCAGCCAGCTATCTGTGAAAATTAATGTATAGTACCAGGGAGTTTATAGGAAATAGCAGCTCAATGTGTTCGGGTTCATCCAGTTCATTCCATTTTGCTCCAAAAAATGTATTAAACGAAAATCAGAGATTTTGTACAGTTCTCATCTCTATGCACTCACCACAAATAAATATGCTTGAGATTTTATGATTTACTATAATGTATATAAATATGACTTTTATTAAAAGTTACTGAATTTCTCACTAATATATGCTTTCACATATTACATACTTCTTAGGCTTTAACCAAGCTATAAAATCAGTTTCTTCTGGGGTTAATGTAGCCTCTTTATTTCCTAAATAATCCAACGCTTAGAGCACTTTTCTGTCAACAGCAAGACTGATTATCAAGCTTCCATACTAGTTCCTTATGGAAGATCAGACATGCACTATAAATGAATATTTTAGACTCTTGAAGAAAATTATAGTGCAACATGCAGATAGCATTGGTAATTATTCTGAAATGCCTTTACCTGCAGAGCAACTAAAACATGAACCCTAAAATAAAACACACGCATAGGATAATTTGTAACAGTAATAGAGTATTTACCTTGGGAACACTTGCTCATCTGTAATTATCATCTAAAATACCCTAGGTGGTAGTGCATTACTCTAAACTTAAAGCTAAACAAGTGCTAGGGCTCACAGGCATTTGCAAGAGAGACGAGAAATGAATCGGTGATAATGTGAGGAATTCATAATTTATACATCCCAATGTACAAATGATAACAATAAGAAAGTATTACTCTACCTCAGAGTAATCAATAAGGATTTGGTCTTCTGGAATGGTTTATTCCCTTGTTAGGAAAGAAGTGTGTGGGCACAGACTCAGAATATTCTTTCTTTGTCTATTTTTATATACAGTATACACACAGTTCCTGTTATTATTGCTAACAAGAATGGGTTACAGGCATGTAGACCCATTTCAAGGATCCAGCAATGCACAGATGTATTTAAAATCTCCAGCCAAACTGCTAACCTTTCTGCTGCTTCTCCCAGGCACAGCTTCCAATGGCTATACCTCTGTTTTAATCCTACTCCAAACACAGCAAAAGTGCCGTTTGGACATGTGCTTGGCTGGTGACATAAAAATTACTCGCCCCTTATGACATAGGTATGTGCGTCTGGGTGTTGGACAAGTGCATGCCAGTAGCTATAAGGATGGCCCCTTAGGTGATGCCAACCCACATGAGATTGTTTTCCTAACAAAGAGGGAGTCCTGCTTGCTAATTACATTTCAAAAGATCACTTGTCTTTGATGCAGCGGCGAGAGAGTGCCAATCTGTGGAGGAATGTATGACAGGGTCCCTGAGATGCAACCTGGACTGTGAGACTGCTGAGGCCTCCCAAGCCCACCCACCTGCGTTGCCTCTCACACTGTGATGCTGATGTCAAGCTACAAACCTCTGCTAGGCACTGCAGTTACACAGACATCCACAGGCAGGGATACACCCAATTGTGTTACATGAATAATCTCCCAGCCACTCATGAATCATCCCAGCAACTTCCCCCCAGATTCCCAGCCTTGCACCCCAGAACTGTACCATCCTGTACTGGACAGAAGTGTGTCTGGTGTAAATTTATTACCTAGTTCACCACTTCTTCAAAAGAAAGTGGAGCACCAGCCTTTGTAAACTGAGCTGAGATTTCTCAAGCACTTCAACCAAAACACACTGTTTTAGGAAAGATATCAAACAGGTTTATTAACTACAGAAAGATAGATAGTAGCAGATAGTAGCAGATGATTATAAGAAGCAGGCATAGAGATCAAAGTTGGTTACTTAGACTGCCAATTTATTTTTGTTTCTTAAATTCTACAACCTAAACAGGATTTGAATCAAGCAGTGTCTCATCCTGACAGATGGTACTCACAAGTTACAGATCTTCAATACACAGGTTGGACTCCCTTTTCCAACCTGCGGCCACCCTTCCCCAGTTCAAAGTCTTTATCCTCCACACAACACCTCCAGGTGTTCAGTTGGGGGCAGGGAGAGGCCAAGTGATGATGTCATTGTCTCTTTTTTATAGTTTCTTCCAGCTTGCGAGAAAGATCCTTGCTGTGATGTGGGGGTTAGGCAGCCCCCATTGGTCAAGCGGTCTCCATTGCATACATGTTCTCTCTAAGAAGTCTCTGGGATGGCCGTTGGGAGTGAATTCCCTTTAATGAGTCATCAGAATGTTTGGCTGGTCCTTTTTTGCAATTGAAAGGTTGGCTGTGGGCGTCTCCCAACCTCACAACATATTTCAGTAACACATATAGCAATACTTCATAACTTCACATACAACGATAGCACGTACAACACAACAGAATATTAATGTTCAACAGATCAAGACTTTGAAAATGATACCTCACAAGGCATACTTTGTACAAAATGTATCGTAATTATATGACAGTGGTGAATATGGCGGATCCAGCGTGCTACTTTGAGGTACAGAGTATCACGGAATGTGGGACCTTTTAATGTCCTAAGTGGATTTACTAATTTCATCTCTTATCTGCTCCATCACACTATGGCATAACGTCAGGTGGCTTGAACCTATTGCATTTGTCTTTGAGGTCAATGACACTATGCTAGACTGCATACATTTATTCATGTTGGGTGGGATCCACAAAGGTATTTAGGTGTCTAAGGCTAGGTCTACACTGGGGGCGGGGGTCGACCTAAGATACGCAACTTCAGCTACGCGAATAGCATAGCTGAAGTCGGCATATCTTACGTCAATTTACCTGACTGTGAGGACGGCAGCGAGTCAACCGCTGCCGCTCCCCCGTTGACTCCGCTTCCGCCTCTCGCCGCGGTGGAGTTCCGGAGTCGACGGCAGAGTGATCGGGGATCAATTTTATCGCGTCTACACTAGACGTGATAAATTGATCCCTGATAGATCGATCACTACCCGCCGATCTGGCGGGTAGTGTAGACGCACCCTAAGTCTGATTTCTAGGCATCACTGTAATGCCCTGCTCAGCTGCCGCCTAACCCTGTAGGTACCTAAACTCACACAGCGCCTAAGTTATTCTAACTCTTTCTCTGGATGAAGTAATATTTCTGTGTGCCATTGTTTAAAGTGGGACAACTTCAACAGGAGAAATTGAGGGAGCTCCCCATCAAAATATTCCATAGCCTAGTGGCTAGGGCCCTCACCTGAGCGGTGACAGAGCCCTGTTCACATCCCTTTTTTCCCCACCTCAGCAGGAGTGAGGCCTAGAACTGAGGGTCTCCAATATCCTCAGTGTGTATCGTGTCCACTAGTCTAAAGATAATAAGAGAGGTCCTCCTCCCCTCCCCAGGCATTGGGTCAGATTGGGTTGCACATGTAACGTCCCCCAGTTTGTGGATCATTAGCAGAGTTAGGCACCTCCATTCAGCCCAGACACAGGGCGGCATTTCCCATTGGCTAGCTTAGGTAGCTTCCACACACACACACACACCCTCCCCCCAGTTTGCTGGCTTTGTAGATCACAGACTAAGGAGTCTATCTCCCTATTTATTGCACAGTGACCCTGGGCACCTAGCTCAGGCTTTGCATATCACAGTGTTGTTCCTGTGATTTTCTAGGTGCCTAAATATTAGGTGTCGCAATGCTCAGTATTGCAACCCCTAAGTCCCTTCATGGGCCCTATCCAGACCTATTTCTTAAACATAACAAAATGATTTTGAGGAACAAATTCTGCCTTTGGTTGCAGCCATGCCACTCTAACAAAGGAGAAGAACAAGAATTCTCTCTTCTAATATGTACTGCAGAAAGGCATGTAAGAGAAAATTCACAATGAAATCTGGATTTGGGTTTTTTTTGTTTACACTTTATCAAAGTCTTCCATCCCATTTTAGTTGTTACATGTGATCAGTCCATTCAAGTTTAGAATTAGGAACTTCAAATAGGATAAAAGGGATGTATATAGGGCCTATCTTGGGTGCTGTGGGTTGGGTGTGAGAATCACTCCTTTTTCTTGTGTGTGTGTGAGTGAGAGAGACAGAGAGAGAAAAATGAAAGAAATGCAGCTGCAAATGCCCATGTTTCTTTGTTTATAATGAATGGAAAGAGGGAGGAAACCTGAAAATGCAGCATATAGTGCTTAAATGGCCCAATTAGAGCTTGGAAGAGCCTGAAGCCTGCTGGGTCAGGTGAGAATGAGCTCTGTCTCAGCACTAGTACCTGGTGGTATTATGCCCTTGAAAAGTACAATTCTTCTACTAGCAGTGGGAGAGCTCGGAAATGTGGCTTGCTTCGTCTTTGAACAGGTATATTCAGAACCTCCAACCGTTTGACTCTGCTGCGTTAGCCTTTCTTCTACCCTGCACTCCCAGAACAACCAGGCTAATTATGAATGCTACCTGCTGAGGAGGAGAAAGTGGACATGCCCTCAGTGCACTCCATAATTGAGCAACTATAATTTGGCACTCAGCATCTGAGTAAACATAACTGGAGAAGTTTTTCTACTTAATGACATGCTAAAAAGCATATAGCACCAACAGGAGAAACTTGAACTTGGCAAAGCAGAAGAATCTGTGGCATACTTTGAGCAAATATGTCTGCCTCCTTTTTATTTTCTAAGTTGACATTATTGCCCACCATCAGCACTTAAACTGAGCAGATTCCTGGTGGCTCTTTCACATGGGCCATGACTTTTCTTCCCCAAATTATTGAGCAGCTCACCTTCATGAAAATGAGCCTTGTAAACTTCATACACCATAAAATTCAACCCCTTTGCTTACAAACTAAAGCCCTGATCCTCTGTTTGAGTGATGCTGAATGCTGTGATAAGCTCCACAAACCTCTGGGAAGAGACCACATTTAAGGCAGGATCATGCCTTAGGGCACAGCTGTACATGGGAAGTTGCACGGGGAGCCGCAGGGGGAATTCTGGCTGACTCAGACACAATACTGAGCAGAGCACTGGGGTGGATGAAAAATAAGTGCAGTCACTGTGGCACCTTTTGGCAGAGTGCAAGCATGATTTCCCACCTCCCCAGTAGGACCAGATGCACTGGTAAATGATGGGGTGCATAGCCACTTGGGGAGACTATCATAACTCTTGGGGCTGACCTCATAGGAACATTGTGCTCAGGGGAGCATGAGGTCCAGATTGTGCATATACCCTGCAACGAGGTGAAAACATACAGGGTGGAAAAGCTCCTTGCACTCTTTGCCCCATTTTACACACCCATGCAGTGTCAGGCACAATTGAACCTACACACCCATGCAGTGTCAGGCACAAATGAACCTAGTGTGTATAGTTGTGCAGCTTTTTTCTATTCTATCTGGGGTAATTTAGATTTGGATTCAGCCAAGTAACCTTTTTCTTTTAAATAACTCATTAATAATGGTATCATTTGTCACACATAATGAGGTTTAATTGCACCATTTAAAGCATTGCAGTACCTCGGCTACACTGATTTCAATCCAAATGGCAAGTCTGAGGTAAATACATTTAGAGCAGCATAAAAACGTTCTTTTACTTAATACTTTGAATGATGCTTTCTTTAAAAAGCATTCACTATCTACTGAGATTGTCATGCAAAGGGATGAAATGCTTTGACTTGTATGATATCTGCAAATCCATGAGCTGATTTTGAAAACTGGATACCACTTATGATTATGAATACAGGATTGAAAAATTAGGTAAAATATAATTCTGAGACCATTTAGACAGGTGTGAAATGATATTGCGATCCCCCCCATCACAAACTGGTAGGCTAGCAGTTCCAGGTAGTGTCGGACCTCCATCCTAGTATCGAGTGCTACGAGGGCTTGGTCGACGAGCCCAGGTAGTATCACTACAGGGGGAGGACGTGACAGGAGCCATGATATTGTCTGGAAAGGGTAAAGGAAATAAGGAGGAAGCAGGAAAAAGGGAGTGGGGTGCTGTAAACTGACTCTCCCCTTTCTCGGCCCAACTGCAGGATTTAGGCACAGATCTTTGGAGTCCCTGGGTGACCTCAGGAGGGGACACGATCCCGGACCTGGAGAATAATTATGAGAAATATTTAGCGTTGTACAAACCTGATAAAAGGGGGCAGACTGCCGCGGGAGCGTGGCTTCTGTGGCAAACATGTTGGGCTAGGCAAGCCGCTAACGCGGCATGCCCCAGGGAACTGGAGGCATTTTGCCAGGACTTAATGGAGGCTCAGAGGGAACGTGATCTGTGGAAAGCTCAGGCTCAGACAGCCTCGGCGCCTGCCGCCTCTGCTGCCATATCAGCAGTGAAATTGGAAGATAGTCATATTAGATCCCAGGAATTGCAGGAAGAAAACAGGGATCTAAAGGCACATGTTACCCTCCTTAAGGATTTGGTGGGGGGACCTGGGCCCCCATAAACAGCCTCTGGTAAGAAAGGGGGATAGGAGGGAGAACTAAAATATCGCTTTTCTGTCTCCCCTCCATTGGTCACTCGTAGGACGCCTTCTGGGACTGACCATGGCAGGGTGGGATCTCCAGCTGTACCCATCCCCTCGCGAAAGAATGCCTTGGTTTAATATGACCACTGGTCAATGGATTTTTGCAAACACAAATTTGGTGGGAGGATCAAGTATCGCAAATGAGCAGTGGTGCAATTCCCCTTTGGGTCTGGCAGGACCCCAATCTGGACTGGAATTTTAGCCACAGCCCCTCGTGGACCTTAATGGGGCCAAGGCAGGGTTTATTCCACTTACAAATTCGGGATGGCACCAAGCCAGCTACCCTCCCTTGCCGGCTAGTCGAAAACTTTTGGCTGGCGGCAGACCGGTTATGGCTCCCCCTTAGAACTCAATCCCACTGGACTCTGGCTTTGGGACACTTCACCCCCGCTGTTCCCTGCTCGCAGGTTAAATTGGGTTTTTGGGTCTGTCCACCTGTCTCAGTGCACCGGGATGCCTGCTTCTCCGAGCTGGGCCCCAAGAAGGGGGGGGATCTCTGTGTTTTTCTGCCATTGCAAAATAAGGTATCTGTTCTTAACACTGGCAAGGAAACTTTGATTTTAGCAATAAGATGATCTCCAAGAAAAATGATTGTCAGAAACAAATGCATTTCACATTTCTCATTTTCTGTGGTTCAGTTTATAAGAATGGTCCTAAAGGAAGCAGAGTAATGTGATAGCAGTGAATATAGTGCAAACTAGTATAGTTGCTTGACTTTCTAGGTCATTTAGTTTGTTTCTCGTTATTTTTGGATTAAATGTACTATTCTTCTATTTTCCAATTTCCTCTGTTTATTATCATTATATGAAAGGGAGCAAAAAGAAAGCATTTTAATTGTTTATAACATCTTATCTGTCAAATATTATAGTTAATATTGCTAAAACCTTGAAGGAATAAAATCACTTTTGTTTATCGATATACCCAGAGTGAGTGATTAATACCTGGGGGGGCGGGAGGGAGGGGAGCAGCTGTGCATATCTCTTTATCAGTATTATAGAGAGCGAACAATTGATGAATTTATCCTATATAGGCTTTATATAGAGTAAAACGGATTTATTTGGGGTTTGAATCCCATTGGGAGCTCGGTGTCTAGGTGCTGGAGGCAGGTAACCCACTAAGCTGTTTTTAGTTAAGTCTGCAGCTTTGGGGGTGTCGACCAGACCCTGGGTCTGTGTTGCAGCAGGCTAGAGTGTCTGGCTCAACAAGACAGGGTTCTGGAGTCCCAATCTGGCAGGGAAAACGGTCTCAGAGGTAATTTCAGCACATCAGGTGGCAGTCCCAAGGGGGTCTCTGTGACCGAACCTATCACAGAGGCGTACTTGAACAGGATCTGTGCACAGCTGTTTGCTTTGAGACACTGGTAGTAATTTTAAGTGAGATTTGAGTGTGCTGGCTGGAGAACAGACAAAGTGGTTATTAGTTTCTTATTTTCTTAATGCACCCCATTGTCATCTTATTAATTATTCTTGGTATGCTTTTCATTGTATTTTTATACTTATGTTGTTATACCTGGTCATTGGTTCCACAAGTCACCAAGCTCCACCAGCTGTTCTGGGGGGCCGCTGTCTGACGATCCTTATTGTGATCCATTGATCAAGTGGTGGGAAATGTAGCCAGACATGGCCCCCCTCCATTTGCTTTTTTTTGAGTGCAGTATGTTCAGTTTCCTGTTATGCTGTTACAAAACCAGAATCAGCGGAAAGATGTTAGATGCTTGCTTAAAGCTGCATTGCTCTATATTACCAATTGTATTCATGCTTATGAATATGTAACCAATTAATGTAAGGAATGAGTGAGATAGTGTGAGTGTGAGAACCCAATCACAAGGCTTGAACCAAAATATTACCATGTAACAATAATCAAGGTGTATATGGGACTGTATATAAACCTATGGCAGTAGCAGCCAGAGAGAGATGTAACCCAGGACAGCAAGAACTCGGGACCGGACCAGAAGCTGTAGAGCCCTCCCACAGATCTGAAGGGACTTCGGGGACCCTCGTCGCCTCATGGCCAATCTCTGGGCAGCTGTCGCCTGGCCAGCCTCAGCCACCTATGAAATCAAAACCAACACCCGTGCTTGCAGCCTGCCAACATGAATGAGTTGTATGTGTGAGTATAATTGTGCAAATAAGGGAAGCAATAAATCACCCTCAGTGCTGCTCTAGTTCGCCTTTGTCTGTGGTTATTTCTTGGCTGGTTCCAAGAATGGGTAACAAATGTCAGTAGAATTAAGCATAGCATAGCACCAAAACATCATCTATATGCAATTATTCCTATTATAAAATATTTAGAATTGTTCCTTGAGATTATCAGACAGATGGCCTAATACTGGCCAATAATTGAGCATCGGAAATGTAAAAAACGTATGTAATTTAATTACAGAAAATGAGGCAATGCTAAGTTATGCTAATCGCTTTGTTAACCTCACAACAATCTTTGGTTTGTTTTAAAGTTCAAAGCTAACAAAGTTTGGCCATATATTGTTATATTACAGGTACCTCCAGCAGTGTTGAGATATATTTTACCACTCACTTTGCCCCTCATTCACTCTAAAATTATATACTCTCTGTGAAAAGTTCTTAGTTCCTTGTTGGGCATTCTAGAATTTAGGGTTAAAGTAATTCTAAAATAAAACTGTGGCATGATTTCTAAAATCACAGGTAGGATAGTTGAATATCACTATATTGATGTCAGAATTCTATTACAAGTGCCATAAACTCATGTTTACATGAAATAGTTATGAACTAAAGCTAGGAAAAACTCAGCAGTTTCACTTAGCAAGAGGTTTAAGTGTTTTCAGTCCACTTTGGGTCTTCTTTGGTTTCAGTCCATGTAAATGCTTACTCCCGTACAGTTTCAGGTGCTAACAACCTCAAATGTCACTGTGACGGCAGCAAGTTTCACTGAGATCCATGCAAAATTCACATGATGCTGATATGAAATCATAAATCATCTTTGGTTCTCATGAAATTGGCCTCAGGTTCCCTCAGATGGTTTGCAAAGCTTCCAAGGAACTTAGTCTGAGTTTTGAAATGTTAATGATAACTGAAAACAAGCAAGTTTCATGCGGACTCTGGGGTATTCTGAGAGTATCTCTCAATTTCTCTTGTCACCATTTCAACTTAATTCAATAATTGAATATTAACTTTGGTAGAGTCAGAATCACTCTATAGTCTAGTGGTTAGGGCACTCACCTGAGAGGTGAGGAACACCTATTCAAATCCCTTCATCTCCTCCTCATCAGGCAGAGGGGAAATTGAACTGGGGTTTCCAACATCCCAGATGAGTACCCTAACTATTGAGCTAAAGGTTATAAGAGACGCCTCCTCTACGCCCCAATTCTGTGTGGAATTAGGCATGCTCAGAAGATACCTATTGGATTGGGCTCCACAGGCAAGCTAGGTGGAGGAAGCATCTGTTCCCCTAAATTTCTGGACTGGTCTGAGTCTTAGGGAATCAGGCTGCCTTCCTGAGGCTTCAGTGTGCATGCTCAGCGGCAGAAACATAGGTGTCTAGGGAACTTTTACACAACAAAGTTATGTGCCAAGTGAATGTAGGCATCTACAAGGTACAGCAGCAGCAGCTGAGCAGGGGGGCTGTGGAACTTAGCAATAGTGTCTAAAGCTGGGACTTAGGCACCTAAATCCCTTTGTGAATCTGACCCAGAGTCCTTACGTGCTCAGACTGCAGGAGCGAAGCTCATCAGAGCAGCAGCAGCGCTGGCCTCCCCAAGGGAGAAGGGGGCAGGATCACAGCCCTGTTAACTCTCTGTACATTGGTGGAGACTGCAATGGACAGTACTGCTGGACTCTTCATTCAGATATATTACATCAATTTCTTAACTTGAGCAACAAGTTTTGGCATGAAGCTTTAGTTTGATATCCCAACAGGGCAACAAGAAAAGCTGTGGCATAGCACTGAGGCTCTAAACCTGTATCCTCATGCATAATTGTAGGGGAGGAAAAATTAACACAGCAGTATGAGTTTTCTTAGCAAAGAGAGAAAAGTACAGAGCAGCATGTGTTTAACAAAACCATTGAAAGGGGAAAACCTCATGCTTCAGGGCTTAAGCCAATCTCTACCTGCTAGAGATCAGAATAACATCTAATGTGAAGGGCATATTTTCCCACATACCTTGATTCTATTCCACTATGGCAAATCCTGTGTTTCTACAGGAACAGGGGGGAAAAGCTTTAATTGCCTGGGTTCCATGGTGGCTAAGAAACAAGGACAGTTCCCCAAGGAAGTATCTATGTATTTGGAAGTTAATTGAGACCACTGTTAAATTGCATGGCAATTCTTCAGACAGAAAGTGGGATGGGGGAAGATGCTATACACCATTTGTTCAGTTCTCCTGGAAAAAAGGATAACACTTTGCAGTAAGATTTTCCGCAAAAGCCAAACACCAGGGGACAAACAGGAAAGTGAGCGATAAAATCTATCAACGAGCCTCATTGCACACAGCAGATAAATGGCTTTCTTATTAGACAAACAACAATATTAATAAAATACAAGGGTATGCAGAGCACTTGCTCATTTGCTGAGCCTCAAGCCATGAGGAGTCAATGGCCATGGGGATTATATCAATAGAATCTGTTATAATGTTCCCTTCAGCACCTTATCCTGACTAGCTGACTTTAATAATCATAAACTACAGGACACTTTATCCGTAAAATAACTATTACCATTGATCATTATCTCTATAAATAAATATGTATTTAATGAAATGCTCCTCTGGGGCAGGCAGGAGTGCAAGAAGTCAGCTACTGTCTCCTGCCTCATTGAGATGTTTTTCTTTGGTAGAATGCATTGTGAAAGTTCTGTGTAGTGTAAAAGGCAATTCATTTTATCTGTTCTCTTTCAATAATATACATCCTCTGTATGCAATAGGTTAAAGTTATTATGTCATCACATAAACAACATCACAATTTTTGCATCCTCAGCACAGCAGGGTGAAGCATTTGTAATGAAACCCACAACCCCGTTAGACTTGCCTGCTTTTTGAACTTTGTTACAAACTGGAAACCCTTCCCAGTCCCTGCAAATGAAGCAAGGTCCAAACTTTCAAGCATAGCTAGGCTGCTTTATGGTTCAGACCCAAACTAAAATTGGGCCTAACCAGAAACCTCACACCCAAACACCTCTAAAGTTTAGGGAATTTTTGGATCAGGATTGAAATCCAGATCTGAACTCCACTGCTTATTTTCAACTGCTTTGAAGGGGCACCAAGGTTGGCAGATTCCAGCTGAGAGCTCCCCCCCTGCTGCTAATATTAATAAAGATCAGTTGGAATGTGTGAATACATCTAGCAGCATTGTCAAATAATGAGCTCCACAAAACAGGATCTCCGGGTGAATTTATATTTTATGTCCTTCTTCTGCAGCGAGCTGTTATACCCCTTCTTGGAAAATAGCCAGAATTTGAATTAGATTATCTATAGTGATTCATAGGATATATCTGGGAGTGGTGGTGTGAAAATGATCAGTACTGGAAGGCGAGTCCTAAAATTATACTATTTGAGAACATAAAGAGTCATAGCTGCCTTTCTCATCTTAAGAACTCTGTACGCTGAAAATTTATCATTCAAAAGGTGTCATTACTTATGACTTTAATAATCCAGAGCCATAGGCTGAAGCCCATATCATTCCTCCTGTGCTCTCCTCTGTTTCCATAAGTAGAGGGGAGCCTTTGCCGGTGGCTGCTAGACAGGGTCCTGAATGGAGGATGCTCCTACCTTTCCACCCTTCCCCCTTGGTCCCTAAGCCTGGTCTACACTAGAGAAAATAAACATTCAATGCCCCCAGTTCATTTATAAATAGTTTGTGCCAGCATAAGTCCCTTTACCACCAATGGTTTCTAAAAGGCCTCATAACTGGATGGAGCAGATTACCATCCCACAGGTTTAGATACCACTTACAGCTTAACAGGTTCAGTCTCAACTGTCTGAGTGCCAGGGTGTGGACACCGAGATGCTGAAGTGGCTCAATTAGCCCTCCCACTACTCTCCCACAGAGTATGGGTTGTGAAACCAACCAGGATACACTGCATCAAGAGCCAGGAATTGCTTGATGCACCCCAGAAAGGAATGACAACTGAAAATTGGTTTAGCGGAGCACTAGAGTGGAGATCAGACAAATATTAAACCAATTCAGAATGGCTAGTGTCGTGTCATTGACCCATTTGTGCATAAACCAATTCAATGTAACTGGCAAAATTCTCTAATGTAGACAAGGTCCTAAGAGCCTCTTTGCAGTGGGTCACCAGCCCTTGCCATGGGAGGGTGGGGGGTAAAAAGGGGCTGTGGGTTTCCTCTAGATTCTTACTCCTCCTAAGTTTGCAGTGGAAAGTAACTGGTGCTATCGAGTTCCTTAGCGCAGCTGTGGTTGTGCGAGTTTCTGCAAGAGTTCTGCTGTCCCGATGCCAGCAGGAACTCTGAGCCAGCCTGCAATGCAATGCAATGTCACACAAATTCTATTTTTATTTGACAGGTTTCAGAGTCAAAGTTTCAGACAGACACATCTCTGTATGTGTGTATATATATCTCAATATATTTCACTCTATATGCATCCGAAGAAGTGGGTTGTAGCCCACGAAAGCTTATGCTCTAATAAATTTGTTAGTCTCTAAGGTGCCACAAGTACTCCTGTTATTTTTATTTGGTTCCCATCACAGTAGTTTCCTGAATGTTATACACTCAAGACCCCTATGATGTAGTGAAACATAATCTCATTATACAGATGAGGAACAATTCTGATTAGGTGACTTGCCCACGATCACACAGGAAGTTTGTGGCAGATCTGGGAACTGTGCCCTCATTTCCTAAATCCCAATCCAGTACTTCAATCACAAGTCTTCCTTCCTCCCCTATTTTTAACAGATTACAAAACAGTTGTGGGTTAAGGGTGGAACCCCAACAGAAGAATTACAAAGGAAATGCAAATAAAAACTCAGGAAATTCCCACTCCCTGAGACAGAAGCAAAGGCTCTTGATTGATGAGAGGGGGGGGGGGATGTGTCTGAGTAAGGACTGGGTGTACACTCTGCACCCATTTGTATTCCTTTCATCTGTGCATGGCGTGGGTAGTCCTATCTCATACATCCTGTGTGGAAGAGGAGCGGGGAGATCAATTGCCTTCCCCCACATCTTCTGGATGGCTGCCTGCAAGTCTAGGAGTGTGCACAATGAGAGGAAAGACCAGGAGACATCATTCCCCCGCTGTTACCTTACTGGAGCCCCCTGTATGATGGGGAACCCCTCTTTATGGAATGTCCCAGGTACAGCTGCAGCTAGTGTGAGCTATGACTAAGGGGATGCCAAGAGTACAGCTCTTCTGAAACCATGGCAAGGAGGTGTCACCAGGACCCCAGAGACGCCATGCAGATTCCTCTGGCTTCTTTTGATCCCAGTGTATCTATGAGGTTTATGGACTGGATCCATGGACTGATATGGTTAAAGAGTGAACAAACCCTTTTCCCTCCACAAGAACAATTCAGGAGGAAACTCAGTGACTAACCTAATTGCCTTCTATGAGGAGATAACTGGCTCTGTGGATGAGGGGAAAGCAGTGGATGTGTTATTCCTTGACTTTAGCAAAGCTTTTGATACGGTCTCCCACAGTATTCTTGCCGCCAAGTTAAATAAGTATGGGCTGGATGAATGAACTGTAAGGTGGATAGAAAGCTGGCTAGATCGTTGGGCTCAACGGGTAGTGATCAATGGCTCCATGTCTAGTTGGCAGCCGGTTTCAGGCGGAGTGCCCCAAGGGTCGGTCCTGGGGCTGGTTTTGTTTAATATCTTTATTAATGATCTGGAGGATGGTGTGGACTGCACTCTCAGCAAGTTTGCAGATGACACTAAACTGGGAGGCATGGTAGATACGCTGGAGGGTAGGGATCAGATACAGAGGGACCTAGACAAATTAGAGGATTGGGCCAAAAGAAATCTGATGAGGTTCAACAAGGACAAGTGCACAGTCCTGCACTTAGGACGAAAGAATCCTATGCACTGCTACAGACTAGGGACCGAATGGCTAGGTAGCAGTTCTGCAGAAAAGGACCTAGGGGTCACAGTGGATGAGAAGCTGGATATGAGTCAACAGTGTGCTCTTGTTGCCAAGAAGGCTAATGGCATTTTGGGCTGTATAAGTAGGGGCATAGTCAGCAGATCAAGGGACGTGATCGTTCCCCTTTATGCGACATTGGTGAGGCTTCATCTGGAGTACTGTGTCCAGTTTTGGGCCCCACACTACAAGAAGGATGTGGAAATATTGGAAAGAGTCCAGCGGAGGGCAACAAAAATGATTAGGGGTCTGGAGCACATGACTTATGAGGAGAGGCTGAGGGAACTGGGATTGTTTAGTCTCCAGAAGAGAAGAATGAGGAGGGATTTGATAGCTGCTTTCAACTACCTGAGGGGGGGGTTCCAAAGAGATGGAGCTCGGCTGTTCTCAGTGGTGGCAGATGACAGAACAAGGAGCAATGGTCTCAAGTTGCAGTGGGGGAGGTCTAGGTTGGATATTACGAAACACTATTTCACTAGGAGGGTGGTGAAGCACTGGAATGCTTTACCTAGGGAGGTGGTGGAATCTCCTTCCTTGGAGGTTTTTAAGGCCCGGCTTGACAAAGCCCTGGCTGGGATGATTTAGTTGGGATTTGGTCCTGCTTTGAGCAGGGGGTTGGACTAGATGACCTCCTGAGGTCCCTTCCAACCCTGATATTCTATGATTCTATGATTTCCTCCTCCTTAGTTCCCATCTACAGGTTTTCCTATAAATAAAAATATAGTGGTGCAAAGGTTACCCCAGCATGCCCCTTTGCTGTCAGATGTGGGACCACAGGTGAGGCTGTGCCTCAGTGTCACCTCACCTGGGGGTATAAACAGTCCAAGCAGGCCTTTCTAGTATTAGAGAGGACCCTCTTTGGTAGATCTCATTTCTTTAACAGAAAAGGACAACACAGAGACAAACAAAATCTTCATTAAGCTACTCCAATGGAAACTCAACACCTCTGTGTTAATCGGTTTTATGACTTCCCCCTCTAGCTACAGATCACGTTGGGGCTGAATTCCCTGCCAGGAGTTTGCAGCTCTGCTGGGTGTTCCGCTGGGTGTTACTCTTCCCCGACTGTGGATCAGACTTTGCTGAGCAAGTCCCTAGTAGCTACCCAGGAACTCCCTGGCCTGTTTGTTCTCCTGGGCTGCTCCGGTCCCTTGCCTGGGAGCACTTTCTGTCTGGGCCTGTTAGTTTCTACTCTGCTCTCCAGGGAGACACGACTCAGCTCCCCTGGGGAGTCTCTCTCCTTCAGAGCTTCCTGTGTTCTCTCTCCCTGACTGAGTCCTCATAAGCCTTTTAGAATATGTCTATAGAGCCCGGGACAACAAGCCTCCGAGCCCGGATTGACAGACTTTGACTAGGGGGGGCTCATGCTAGCATTCTAAAAGTAGCTGTGTAAACAGCACTTTGAAGTTGCAGCTTGGGCTCAGAAGCCTAGGGAGGAAATTGACCTTCAGATCCTGGGCCACAGCTTCAAAGCCTTCATCCTTACCTGAGTGACTGCCACCCAGCTACTTTCAGTGTTTAGCCATGTCAGTCCCATGATATTGAAGAGTCAAGGTGGGCGAGATAATATCTTCTATTGGACCAACTTCTGTTGGTGAGAGAGATAAGCTTCGTATCTCTCACCAACATAAGTTAGTCCAATAAAAGATATTACCTCACCCACCTTGACCTAGCTACTTATGAAATTAACTACCCACAGGTGGATCAGGAAGGGTCATTCTCTTTAGCAGACCTTTCACAGGATCCAGCTACTCTGTGACAAGGGATAATTGGGCCTTTTTGTTAGTTCTTCAGCTTGTGGCCCAAAGTAACTAAAAAGAATTAAACTAAACAAACAAAAAATCTCATGAGCTCAGAATCTAAGGGCTATAGAAAGTCTGACATACAGCTACTGCAAGTCAATACAATCACTAAATAAATAAATAAATAAATAAATAGAAAACCATTTTTTCCCCACTTCAGTGCATAATGTTTATAGAAACTTATGATAAGGAAATTCCACGGCTTATTAGCTGACCACTCAAAAGGTTTTTAAACTAATTTTGATTCTATTTGGGATTGTGATGACTATCATCTGTGTAGAGGATTAAATCCAAGGAAATTAAGCAGTAATATCATGGTGTAAAGTCCTGAAATGGAATATTGCTTTCAGGTCAAATATATAAGTTTGCTGCTTTGTAGTGTTATTGATTTGATTAATAAAATTCCACAAATAACGTGAACTATATGTTTGATGGAAAGAAATTGCTCACATTGTAGGACGATGATGACATGGGCCCAATCCTGCAGTCATTACTTAGTTAAAACTTCCATCGACACCTGGAGTTTTGTTTACAGGATTTGACCTTTAGTATTTAGCAAGTAATGATAATAATAAAAACATAATAATTAATAGAATCATAGAACTGGAAGGGACCTCGAGAGGTCATCTAGTCCAGTCCCCTGCACTCATGGCAGGACTAAGTATTATCTAGACCAGTATCAGAGGGGTGGCCGTGTTAGTCTGGATCTGTAAAAAAGTGACAAAGAGTCCTGTGACACCTTATAGACTAACAGAAGTATTGGAGCATAAGCTTTCGTGGGTGAATACTCACTTCGTCAGATGCATGTCCATGCATCTAGACCAGTGTTTCCCAAACTTGGGACGCCGCTTGTGTAGGGAAAGCCCCTGGCGGGCCGGGCCAGTTTGTTTACCTGCCCCGTCTGCAGGTCTGGCCGATCGCGGCTCCCACTGGCCACGGTTCGCTGCTCCAGGCCAATGGGGGCCAAGGGACTTACTGGCCACCGCTTCCAGCTCCCATTGGCCTAGAGCAGCGAACCACGGCCAGTGGGAGCCGCGATCGGCCGAACCTGCAGACGGGGCAGGTAAACAAACCGGCCCAGCCCGCCAGGGGCTTTCCTTACACAAGCGGCGTCCCAAGTTTGGGAAACACTGGTCTAGACTATACTTAACAGCTGTTTGTCTAACCTGCACTTAAAAATCTCCAATGATGGAGATTCCACAACCTCTCTAGGATATTTATTCCAGTGCTTAGCCACCCTGACAATTAGGAAGTTTTTCCTAATGTCCAGCCTAAGCCTCCCTTGCCGCAATTTAAGCTCACTGCTTCATGTCCTATCCTCAGAGGTTAAGAAGAACAATTTTTCTCCCTCCTCCTTGTAACAACCTTTTATGTACTTGAAAACTGTTATCATGTCCCCTCTCAGTCTTCTCTTCTCCAGACTAAAAGACATACACAGAAAACATTGAGGAGAGAGAATATCTGGGCATGTATAAGGAACATGGCCCTGAGAACACAGAAGAACTGATGGATTTTAGAGCTGTTTTACAGGGGAGAATACAGGGGAGAATGAAAGAGAAGTTGATGATGTCAACCAACTGCAAACCTGAGTGATGGGGGGAATGATGGATTTGCAGGATATTTACGATAACAGTTTCTCTTATTATTGTTACTGCATCCTCCACAACCCCAGTCTTCCCACTTGCTTTACTTAACTGTAACATATTGTGTCAGGCTCTTTCAGATAGAGATCTTACCACATGTTTGTACAGTGCCTAGCATAACAGGATCCCAACCCCATTCAAGCCACTATGGGAGAAGGGAACAGTAATAGGACTCTATGCTATATAGGTTCTCATATCACCCATATTACTGTAGTATTTGAGCACCTTCCATGAGTGCACTAAGCAATGTTACTAACTTCTGTCACATGTTGTCATAACTAGAAAGGGAAGGGTAGCAACCCTCCTGTATACAATACTATAAAATCCCTCTTGGCCAGAGGCACCAAAATCCTTTTACCTACAAAGGGTTAAGAATCTCAGGTAACCTGGCTGACACCTGACCCAAAGGACCAATAAGGGGACAAGATACTTTCAAATTTGGGGGGGGGGGAGGCTTTTGTTTGTGTGCTCTTTGTTTTTGGGTGTGTTTGCTCTTAGGACTAAGAGGGACCGGACATCAATCCATGTTCTCCAAATCTTTCTGCACAAGTCTCTCATATTTCAAACTTGTAAGTAACAGCCAGGCAAGGCGTATTAGTTTTACGTTTGTTTTCTCAACTTGTAAATGTTCCTTTTTGCTAGAGGGTTTACCTCTGGTTGCTGTAACTTTGAACCTAAGGCTAGAGGGGTTTCCTTTGGGCTCTTTGAATCTGATTACCCTGTAAAGTTATTTTCCATCCTGATTTTACAGAGATAATTTTTACCTTTTCTTTTAATAAAATTCTTCTTTTAAGAACCTAATTGATTTTTCATTGTTTTAAGATCCAAGGGTTTGGATCTGTGTTCAGCAGGACTAATTGGTGAGGGGATATTCTCAAGCCTACCCAGGAAAAGGGGTATAGGGGCTTGGGGGAAATTATTCTCAAGCCTACCCAGGAAAGGAGGGTTAGGGGCTTGGGAGTTGTTTGGGGAAAGGCAGAGTTCCAAGTGGCTCTCCATAAATATTAGGTTAAAATGCTTGGTCGTGGCAGCGTATTTTTAACCTAAGCTGGTAAAAATAAGCTTAGAGGGTCTTTCATGCAGGTCCCCACATCTGTAACCTAAAGTTCAGAGTGGGGAGGGAACCTTGACACATGTGTTTCATGCTCTCTCTCATCCTGTCCCCGGAGAGAGAATTTTGTTTGCAGTATAGTGTGTTGTTCAGGTAAGGTTTTGTTTTTCAGTTTTTTTTCTCCTTCCTTCCTTCCTTGAATGTATATACTGCTGTGTGTTTATGTTAGAGAAAGTGTGATGAAGATGTGCACCTTGCACTTGGAATAGAAGGTTTGTGATGGTCCTTAGTTCCTAAAGGAGTTAATTCCATCGTCATGGACAAGCCCCCCAACGAATGCTCTGGTTTCTGTACGAATGGGCTTTACTCTGTTGTTAGAAAGGTCCAGTGTGCCTGAGGAGCAGAGCTGTCAACCTCATCCCCTGTCTTAGGGGATGATCTTTTAGATATGTTGTGTCCAAGCTACTGAATGCCTTGAAGATAAGGACCAAGACACTGAACATGACTCTATTCTATTGGCAGCCCTATAAAGAGTGAAGTACAGAACTGAAGTGTTCTACGTAGCCCAGGTTGCTGAGGAGACAAGCTGCAGTATGGGGTAGTGTTTCGTGAGAGCTGATGGCTTCACACCCAGGTATAGCACATTGCTGTAGTGCAGATGGGAGGTGACAAAGACATGTAATCCTAAGGCCAGATCATCATCCACCAGTATGGTTCAGAGTCTTCTAGCCAACTCTAGGTGGTAAAAAGCATTATTTGTGGAAGCTGCTTCTTCATCCATGAGTTGATCTCATCCACACACTGGACCATCTTGGTAGTAATGGCATGGTCATATATGATGAAAGATGCAGCTGTAGCATAAATTAATATTAATATCCAGGAGGAGATGTCAAAAAGGCAGAAAGAGATGCTTGCATGAACAAAGGGGAGTAGAATGGAGAGTGAAGTTAAATTTTTGTCATCAGCCATAGGGGGGAGGTGAGGCCTTGTGAGTAGATGAAGTGTAGAGAGAGAAGAGAACCAGATCAAGGATGTAGCACTGCAGGAACCTAACTGAGAGCAGAAGAGGGGAGGAAGAACCAAAGGAGTCACTGGAGAAGCAACCAGCTAGTAGAATGAACCAGGGAGCTAGGAAGACAACCAGAGAGTAGAATGGTTGGGAAATGTCTTGCACAACTCTTTGAATATAATTAAAGTCATGTTTTCTTATATTTGTTTATGTTCCCTGGACTATTTAAAATCTGTTTCCTTCTTCCAGAAGTTTAGCTTCCTTTTCTGCTTATTTGTGTCCCAACAGCCACTTTCAATTCACTTTATACTATAAGGGCATAACTAGGATTCTTGTCAGTTTAGTTTAGTTTAGTTTTGGACATCCTCAAACTGCTCCCAGCAAAATACGTCTTTAGCCAGCCTGTGCTAGCCATCTGGACAAGAGTGAGTTCGCTCACTAGGAGCAGAGTTAAGGAGGAGCTTTTAATTTTTACTTTTAATTTCCTAATTTTTCAGTGTTTGATTTCTAAACCTTAAAGTTGATGCATTATCTGGCTTTTAAATACAGACATCTCCAAATAAATTCTATATACACAAATAAGTTGATTTGTACAGCACAAAATTACATCATCTCCCTCCAACACACACAGCAACTTGAACATTAATTTCATATGCCCACAGTAACAATAGCCCCAAAATGTATTTTGTAAAATATATTAAGAAATGGAAATCCGTATGTTTTACTATTTGAATTTGGTCTGCTGTGAAATTTTGAGTTGGTGAATTTCTTATAAAAGGATTTGAGATCTTCACATATTTACACTGCACAACATAAGTGAAAAGTGTCAACATTAAGTATGATGGTGAATGGGATTTGATCCTGAAAGGTTAACGGACATTAAATAAAGAGGTTGCAAGAGGCTAAAGTCAGTCTGCCTGTCTGGAAACAAACCACTTTTATAACCAACTCATTTGTGTGGATATGTTTAAACATGACCTGTAAAAAGTCTAAACAAATACAATGATTATATTCTTGCAGTATAAATATCAAGCCAATACAGGGTTTCATTTCCAATACTAAAAAGTAAAACAAACAAATGAACAAATGTTTCCCACTGAGAAGCTCAAATAATGTAAATCAAAGCCCACCAAAGTCAACAGGAGTATTTTTATTAACTTCAATTAGCATGTTGAAAATGAGAGGGGGCTGTGAAGACTCTGTGATGCTGGATTTGCTCTCCCACTTGGTCTGAAATAGCCTGAATTTGTGATCTTTTGGGCACACTGCACAAGCCATCTACTTGATTTGAAATTAATAGGCAGCAGGTTTAAAAAAAAAACATAAGGCAATACTTCTTCACACAATGCACAGTCAACCTGTGGACTCATTGGCAGGGGATGTTGTGAAGGCCAAAAATAGAACTGGGTTAAAAAAAAAACTGGATAAGTTCATGGAGGATAGGTCCATCAATGGCTACTAGCCAAGATGGTAAGGGATGCAACCCCATGCTCTGGGTGTCTCTAAACCACTGACTGACAGAAGCTAGGACTGGATGACAGAGGATGGATCACTTGATAAATGCCCTGTTCTATTCATTCCCTCTGAAGCATCTGGCACTGGCCACAGTCAGAAGACAGGATACTGGGCTAGATGGATCATTGGTCTGACCTAGTATGGCCATTCTTATGTTCTTACAGGGTAGAAGGATGGGGTTGAAGGGGGATGGAATGTACAGCTGGGTGAATAATGGGTTTTTTTGGGGTTTGTTGGCAATGTTGTGATAATCGGGTTTATAAATTTACCCTTATTGTATGCTCAATAGTGAAAAGTGAGTCAAAGTTCATAAACTGTCTCAATAATCTATACCAATAAATGTTGATGGGAAAAGGTGCAAAAGAAACAATATAAACAAAAAGGCCTGCTGAGATAATTTTCAAAACTGTGTTCAGAACATGCCCCTGGTAAACAAGAAAAATGTGGCACCAGAAATTATTGAACCAAAATTGGTATTATGGAGATTTGGCCAATTGGTGAACAAAATAATGAGGAGATGGGCTATTCCACCCTTCCTTCCCTTTTAGGGTCCCTAATAAAGAGACTTTTGGGGAAAATGATGAATAGATGACAGTGAATAGTGGCTGACTGAAAGACAAGAAGGGAAAGGTGTGAACTTCATTATCATGCCTGCCACCACCATCATATCCCAGAATCCAGGACCTTCTTCATCTGAATCCTGGGAGATATTCTGAGCACAGTGGGCCAGAGAGAAGGACCCAGATGACACCGCCAGCTCCACTGGCTCTGGCTAAATCCCGACCGCCACCAGGGAGGTGAGACTGTCTGCCCACTACTCCCCAGTATATTATTTTCCTTCCCTACCTTATTTCTTCTCTTTCCTATCTCTCAAATTTCTCTTTCTGTCAAATAGGAGACTCTCTTAGCCAGCCAAGACTGCATATTTTGCAACACTACTGTAAACCTGTGACCAGCAGCACAGCTAAAAGCAATGCCCTAAACCAGGGGTAGGCAACGTATGGCACGCGTGCCGAAGGCGGCACACAAGCTGATTTTCAGTGGCACTCACACTGCCCGGGTCCTGGCCACCGGTCCAGGGGGCTCTGCATTTTAATTTAATTTTAAATGAAGCTTCTTAAACGTTTTAAAAATCTTATTTACTTTACATACAACAATAGTTTAGTTATATATTGTAGACTTATAGAAAAAGACCTTCTAAAAACGTCAAAATGTATTACTGGCACGCGAAACCTTAAATTAGAGTGAATAAATGAAGACTCGACACACCACTTCTGAAAGGTTGCCGACCCCTGCCCTAAACAGTCTGATGCTAGTACAAGTTTGCCAGGTCTCAAAATGACTGATAAGACCGCGTGCTGTGACTGTTTCTTTTTTTGTTCATTTGTTTTTCCAGCAGTGAGGTCAACACCAGAGGCAGAAGCTTCATTTTCTATTTTGTTGTTCTTTTCATTCCCCCTCTTGTGTATGTTTGTCTTATTTTGTCTTTTAGAAAATGCTATCAGACTTTAACAACAACAGCAAGACCTCCATCCCACCTTAACTAACTGTTTTCTCTCCCCCCGCCCCCAGACAGTTACTACTATCTTTAAAACCATCTAAAAGATGTCAGATGCAAAGAGGGAGTGGGGGTCCTTTTAAAAAACTCACTCCAGCTGGAGGGAATGGGGTGTTGTTAAAATGAAAGCCTTATTTAAAATTTAACTTTTTAAATGCTTTAACTGTTTTTTCTTTCTTTTCTGTCTATTTAATAAAGGATTAAAGATTTTCAATAATATGTTTGCCATGCTATTAAGTGGGTTGAGGTCTCTGTATACCAAGTCCCAAACCTTGTTTGAAACTGTTTAATGTTGGATAGGTTCAGGGTCATGATAACAACGTTGGATGCCTTTATTTAATCTAAATTAATACAACAGAAATTCAAAAAAGAAAAACACACCCACAAACAACAACAACATAGTTTCAGGTCATACTGAAAAAAATCAGATTTTTTTTTGGTGAATTTAAAAGTCAAAAAAATGTGTTTTGGGTCAAACAAAATATTTTGTTTTGCTATTGACCATTTAAACATGTTTTTGATTTTTTAAAATAAAAAGAAATTTTGGAACAAAAAGTTGTTTCAAAGTTAAAAATTGAAATATTTTGTTTTGAAAATGTTGAAACAAAATACTTCACATTTCATTGGGGTTTTTTTCCTGACCAAACAATTGAGAGATCTTGACACACATTTATAGAACATTTTAGTGTTGGTAAAGGTATATTTTTCACTGATTTTTTTTTTTCCAAAAAATGTTGCCCAGCCCTAATGGTAAGGACTTCTTGATAATTTTTGATTCCCAGGGTGGCTGAGTAGAACTGAGTTAATTTGCTCATGTTGAACAATGTTTTTCATGCTACTGAGTACATTATGCTGTTGTAAGATTAAATATGTATCTGGGTGACTAGGACTCTTGGTGTTTTATTATTACATATGAATTATTATTATTATTATGACTACTCACATCTAAACATAAAATAAATAAATACATAATAATTCAGGACAGCACTTAGCCATGAATGGGACTTAAGCTTAACTTTAAGCATATACTGAAGTCCCATTCAGTCTTATGTGCTGTTCTGAATAGGGATAGATTTAAATATATGCTTAAGTGCTTTCCTGATTCAGGATTTATGAATGTCTCCTCTTTCCAATAAGTCACAAACACTAAACTTTTTAGGAACTTCTTGACCTCAGTTTCCTCCACACCTCTATCTTTCTAACTTGCTGTTGATAGGGCTATTAAGCAGAACTAGTTGAAAAAACTAGATGGAACCATTTTCAGTCGGACTATGGAGCTCCATCAAAATTGAAACAATTTGCGATGTCATGTCAACTTCACCGAAATTTCATTTCAGAGGAAAAGGGCAGATAGGGGATTCGAACAATGAAACATTCGATTTTTCATTTTGAAACAATTTTTGTGTCAATTAATTTTTTAAAAAATATTTTGTGTCTTATAATGTAATAAATTAAAAAGTGAAATATCAAAATGAAAAAAATATTGCTCAATCCATATGTTTTTGAAAAGTGAGGGAGAGGATTTTCTTTCTTTCATGGAGAATTCAAAATGTTTAGGTTTTGCTCTGATTCTAAACAAAACCAAATTTTGAAATCCTTTCCAAACTGGTTTTTCTGTACTCTCCTATAGCTCTCCTATTAAGGACCTCCTGAATCTACCATCCATGATCTTTGTTCTACAGTGCTCCAAACCCCATTGAGCTGGTCTTCATGTTTTACCCTGTGGAAATGAAGTACAAAACACATGAAGGACTGGTCTGAAGGTATCAGATGAGCACCAACCACACTCTCAGCATTGGAGTTAATATTTTGATCCATTGGGGAGAAAAATAGTGATGTAACACTCATATTCTTAAACTTTAAAGGAAACTAATAGGTAAAGGAGAATAAGGACAGCATTGTACCATGTTATTTCATATACGCTAAGGTCATAGTCTAGAACATGGTATTTAGTTTACAGAACCATGGCACAACCAGAAATCTCTCAGATACTTTAAAAATGCAGAGAAAGCTGCAAATAATATATTAGTAGGCAACCTGGCTCCTCTTTTTCAGATAGCTATCCAAGGTAGCACACTAGCCCAGGGGAGGCTGGAAGACAGAGATAGAGATCTTATAGGGTTGCCAACTGTCTAACCATACAAACCCAAACACCTTGCCCTACCCCTGCCCCACCCCTTCCCCAAGGCCCCACCCTTTCTCATAGGCCCCACCCCTGCTCACTCCAGCTCCCTCCTTCTGTTGCTCACTCTCCCCCACCCTCACTCCCTTTCACTGGGCTGGGGCAGGGGGGTTGGGGTGTGGGAGGCGGTGCAGGTTCTGGGCAGGGGGATGAGGCCAAGGAGTTTGGAGTGTAGGAGAGGGCTCCGGGCTGAGCCTGGGGCAGGGGGTTGGGGTGTACAGGACGGGGTTCGGAGTGCAGGCTCCGGGAGGGAGTTTGGGTGCAAGAGGGGGCTCAGGGCTGGAGGATGGGGCATGGGAGGGGGTGTAGGGTGCAGGCTCCGGCCGGGCGGTGCTTACCTTGGGCAGCTCCTGAATGCAGCAGAATGTCCCTGTGGGAGCTGCGGAGTTGGCGGTCGGGGTGGGGGCAGCGCACAGAAACACCCTGGCTGCCCCTGCACCTAGGAGCTGGACATACCGGCTGCTTCTGGGAGCCACGCAGAGCCAGGGCAGGCAGGGAGCCTGCCTTAGCCACACTGCGCTGCCGACCAGACTTTTGGCCTATTAAAATATCCCGGATTGCTTTCAATAGCAACCAGGAGACTGAGGTCGATTCCAGGAGACTTCTGGCTAATCTGGGAGTGTTTGAAACCCTAAGATCTTATGAAAGCAATAACACTTCAAAGAAAATTTTAATTTAAAATATTTTAGTGAGCTTGTGAACTTCCCTGTAGATGGTGTTGTTGTCACTGAAATTTCCTAACATGCAAATCAGCTCCGAGAAAGGCCTTCTGAAACCTAACTTTCGTGTGGTAAATAGTTATTTTAAAAAAAAAATAATTCTCAATTCTACAATATTATCAAAGGCAGTTTTTCACAGGCTTTTAATTTTGGGAGATATGTGTAAAAAGAAGTCAAATCTCACAAGTGAAATTACTGTAGATGTGTTGTTCATGGGAGGATCACCAACTAGAGGCATGAAGAAGAGTAGGTCTTAGAGATGCTATATAGTCAGGCTTTATAAAGACTGTGATCAAACTAAATTTGTTAATATAATTGACTGAATCTCTTGAAAAAAATCACAATTGTAGCTATGAAAAGATAAATACATTGTCTTAGAAGCATGTTTGTGTCTTATGTTTCTGAAATTAGTCATTTGTTTTGATTGAATTTTCACCAGAGGCTCTGGTTATATTGTCTGATTTATATTTAGAGATTAAACTGAAATTTCTACCAATGAAATAAAATTACTTCACCTTGGTGTGTATTTAACAGGAGTTGGCCCCATTAATAGTTCAAAGGGCCAGAGTAATTCGCTCTGGTGAGCACTTACTGGTAGTTCCATTTCTTCACTGTAACTTTCTCCCCTAAGTGCTCACCAAGGGACTGTTCCAATGACCATTTAAAACCTATGGGAGTCTTTCGAGTGATTGGAATGTGCACTAAAACAGGACCCTGTTGTCCTAAATCTTTACTTTAATTATGGCAGTTTTCTTAAAAACAAAACAAAAAACAAAAAGTGTCTGAAATTATTGCTTACAAAAAATTCTAGCCATGGAGATTTAATTCCCCTCTTTAGCAGGAGAATAGGAACAGCACATGCAGCTTTCTTAAACAGACCTTGTAGCGAGGCGGCCTGGTTTCCCGGCTGCCCCAGAGGGGGACGAGCCCCTCCGGACGCCAAAGTGGGCAGAGCCAGAGGAGCTTGCGCCCGCCCCCCCAGAGGTCAGAGTGCAGGACAGGAAGTATAAAAGCCCAACCCCAGAGCTCACTAGAGGCCCGGCCGCCGAAGAAGCCAGACGCCTGTGGCCTAGCTCCCGATTGGGAGACTCCTGCAGTTTGCGGCCAACCTGAGGACTGGCCAGACGCCGACCAGACCCCGGAGAAGCTTTTAAGCCTGCCTGTGGCAAGTTACCCAGAGGACCTGCCAAGCCTACCACCCGCTGGGTACCCAGAGGAGCCCATGGTGCTTGATTCCTTGGAAGACTCCGTCCAGACCCAGGTACTGCTAGAGGGGGAGGTAGGAAGTAGCCCGGGGTCAGCCGACCCTAGTCTGGCTGCAGCACACCCAGAGCCAATGTCAGTGTGTTGCGGTCAGGATCCCCACTGACGCAGCAGCGGGTCTTCTGCTGCTGCTAGGGCCCCGGGCTGGGACCCAGTGGAGTGGGTGGGCCTGTGTCCCCCCTGCCACCCAATGTGCAGGTGGCAGTCTTCCCCTCTCCCAGGTCCTTCGGAGCCAGGACCTGGGCCTCCTAAACTTATTTGTCTGCTGAGCCCCTGCCTGAGGGCCTGAGCCACTGACTCTCTACTGCCCCACCCTGACCAAGGGCCTGGGCCTGTTCTAAAACTGTTCGCTCAGCCCCTGCCTGAGGGCCTGAGCTACTGACTGTTTGCCGCACAGACAGGCTAATTCCCCGACTCACCTGACCTAAGTAGCGAGGTGGACGGGTTCTCCGCCTCCCCGGAGGGGGGATGAGCCCCGGCCGAACCCCTACAGACCTATTAATGCACCTGAACTATAATCCTGAGCGATCCCTTCAAGGGCTAAATAAGTAGTTCAATTTTCATAACTCTTTCAGTGTTGATCCTACAAGGGTATAGATGGCTCATGAGGGATGATAAGAAGTTACTTCTGAAGGACACACAGTGCTTTGCATCATCAAATTCTTAATCCTGAGATTACCATTCACTGCCAATGGGTGCCAATTAACACCAATCATAGTGATTTGTTTGGGCTGTAGATAGAGGTCTGCAGAGAAATGACAACACTCTATTCTGACAACACCCTATTCATTTTGCAGAGGACACCAAACAGTCACCATATGGTACTAACAGTAGCTCATAGACACCAATACATTGGTCTGGATTTAAACTGTGTGTGTCTAGTGACACGTCCAGATATATATTTTTATCAAAACTTTTCAAATAACCTCAGCGCAGATACAATAATTTATGTCCAAATAATTTGGGTGTGGGTGATGGTGGTACATGTGTGTATAATGTATTTGAGCTTTTTCCCCCACAAAAATAATTCCCTGGAATTTGAGCACATGGGTATTTTTTAAATTCAAATAATGAGTCTTAATTTCTTTCTCCAGTAATCATGTCCACTGTGTATTTTCAAAGAGACTCCCAGACACTTATCAGAACTCTGCCACATGACTCACCAATCTGAATTAAAATGAATCCATATTAAATTATAACTCTATAGTACATTGTTAATAGTGCAGGGCATCAGAAACCATCCTGTGTGACTTTCATAATGTCTAGTTTGGGTAGGATTATTAAAGTCACAGTGTAGTTAATCATACTCTGTTAATCATACTTAGAATTAATATTTGTTCAAAAGATTCATGACTTGTAAGACTTATTTCCATGTCTATGTAATGTTATATCTATAAGGCCACAGTTTAAATGTTTAATAATGCAGTATAGAAAGATAGATATAGAAACATGCACAGTTATATGAAAGAAGGCCCAAAATAAAGGGGAAGGCTAGCTGGCTCACCAAGGGAGCAGAGAAATAAGAACTCCCGTTACACCCTCACATGAGCTACTCAGATCCTGGATCCAGCCACACTAGGATAAATGGTCATTGTGCAACTGCTTAATCCCCCTATCCCAAGCAGATGGGAAAGAAACAGGTGGAGAACTGGCACTGCCCCATAGTATATTGGCCAGACAGCTGAGCCAGCATGGGCAATGTCCTTTGCTGCTAACGTAGGCCAGCAAGAAATCCTACCTCTCCAATGCAAGGGGGAACAGGGTGGGAATTAAACCTCAGAAGGGTATCCCTGAGACATAATGCCTTGCAAAGCTACTCCTGAGATGATGCATTTTCCACACCACCCTTTGCTGAGGGCTGTACGTTAAAAGGCATAATCTAGCCCTAAAAAAGAACTTAATTTCAGCCAAAAGTGATCCAGCTGGTCCACATTTGTGGGAACCACTCACTTACACATCCAAGGTCAGAATTTGGCCTTTGTTTGTGAAGCTACAGTAAATAATACATAAGGTGAGTAGGCACAACACCTAAATAAAGAGATGATGTTTAATATTAGAGACGACTTACTCAAACATCATCTTGTTTACTGCAGCAAAAGTTACACAATATTAGAATTCTAGAAAGATAATCTCATACAGCCACAGTGAAAGTAATTGTTGGCATTGTAGGTATTGATGCACGCTGTTGTTTAGTAGGACTGTATCCATCAAATTTAAATTAAGCATCTGCATGTGGAAACAATAAAATTCTTTCCTTAGGTTCATTAATTTTCAGACAGCAAAAGAAAAACCTCAAGTACAAAGAAAGAAAGATAATAGAACTGCCTATTTAGAGTTTTTATACAACCCTAGACTGTGCAAAGTGTTCTAATATGTATATTACAGACATCTCAAAAGTTGAATTTAAAAAAAGAACAGAAAAGAAATAAAACTCTTTGAAATCACATGCTGACTACAAATAACTGTAATGAAATGCTTTTAGAATTGGGGGTGGGGGAAGTAAAGTTGGAAAGAAACTCCTAACAAACATTTTTTAATGTCATTTAATAATTCAAGGGAGTTAGAGCTGTGACTATTTCCTGAGTTTGAGAAGAAAGCACAATAGGTAAATATGTCCAATTGACTAAAGCATTGTTGCAAAATTCTAACTGACCACTCACCCAGAATGAGAATTCATTTTTTAAATGGGTCAATGGTTGAGTGGACAAAAATAGATCATTTGTTTTCTCAACGTATCTGTAACGGTGGCTGAGCAGATTTTTGGAATGGTAAATTTTCATATCTATTTTGCTATTCTGAGTTAAAACACAAGTTAACTAGAAGTAAAATCAGTCCTCAAGGGTGAATCGAATGACTCAACTGCACATCGGTTGTGACCATTATATTTTGGAGAAAGGTCCTTAGGATTCCTTATTGAACTAATTGCACAGCATCCCTGCTTCTCCATCTGCATCACAGTTGATTTCATCTGGTTGTTAATGTAGAGCACAGTCCAGTGCTCACTCAAGTCAATGAGAGTCTTGGGTCTTGAGAGCAGGGACATTATATTCAGGTTGCCTAACATTTTCCATTATATGGGATTCTTGCAGCTTTTCCTTTCAGAAAAGTCATTGTTTGCAGCAGGCCTTTGATATTCAACACGGAGAAACCCGTCAGGCTAGAGAGGTGCCTTTTCTTTGTTGAATAAAATTCCATTCAGAACTGCTGAGTAGTAAAGTGTTAAAAACACCATTTCCCTTCTCTCACTTGTTGTTCCTCAGGAAAATATAGGCAGTCCAACGCATGCACTGAGCAGTCTAAAGAGATGAGTCTATGCTAGTGCCAAAGAATAGCAAACACTGCTGAGAACATCTGGGAGGTGCCAAAGAATCTGTGGCAGGGTGGGGGAAGAGTGTGGTTGGGCTTTCTCTGATAGTTCACTCTGAGATGCAGCACACGGCCCCACCATCCTATCCTCTCACCAGGGATGGCATATGGCACAGGAGCTCCCCCAATTCCTGGTGGGATGAGAGAGAAACATGAGCCAAGCTCCCCTGTAATCTCCCTGGATCCAGCACATGATCCAACAGCCCATCCCCTCGGGCAAAACATGGGATAGGAGTTCCCACAACCCCTAGGATGGAGGAGAAAAAGCTGATCTGGATTACTAATATAACCCTCCCCTCCTCCCCCCAACCCAGCACATGTTCTCAAACAACCCACTCTTGCTACTGGTGGCACCTGATGGGCCAAAAACTCCCAGCTCTCCAGTTGGGGAAGAGAGAAAGCTCGGTTGAGTTCTCCAAACCACACCTTTGGCCCAGCACATGGTGCCAGTACTCATCCCTCCCCTCTAGGAGAACAGTCTTCTCCTGATGCCAACTAATGTAGTTAGTCCTGTAGCTCAAGTGGTAGGGATCTGTGCAGTAGGGTTATGGTTCAAACTCTGCTCATGGTAAATGATGCATTGTTACCGTTGCATATAATAGAATTTGTTTTTTATCTCTGTCCTTTAAAAAAAATCTAGGATATTACATACAAACAGTTACTGTAAAATATTATTAAGGTTAAAAAGTGAATAACTGGCAGATTAAGTAAGGAAAAGAGAGATTTACATTTGCTTGCACAAATGATTTTGGCCCCCTTAGCAGTGTCCACATGGAATGTTACTGTGTGGCAAGCCAGTGAGCTGTAGATTCACAGTCTTACTTCCTAAGCAGTAACTTGCCATTTAGACAGATCCCTAAAGGAAAAAGAATCTCCCATTGCTGCTGGATCATCCTCTGCTCCAGGAAAAGAAGAGACACATAGACAAAATGGTGTGCCATAAATCTCAAATAAAATAAAGGTAATTTACAGGTAAGGGACCTAGGGGACAAGGATAGGATAGTCAGCTCTTCCCTGGAAATTCTGGAAGGGAAGGGGTCAAGGTAACTTCTCCTTAAGTCTAGGAGGTGATGGTCAATGCACCATTGAGAAGACTAGTTAAGGAGACGAGCCTGTGACTCTGTTTTGATAATGGAGTTCAAAGTAGTGAAGAGTAGGGTTTTGAAGGAGTTATGGGGAGGCTTTGGGGGAATATTTGGATATGGTTGATATATGTGAGCCCAAATATTAGCGACCCTGAATATGAATATTATTCAAATACATATATCTACCTCTCTGACCATTACTAGTACTCACCTTGAAGCAGGGCCATGTTTTATATTTTTATCATCTGTCCCCATTTCCTTACAAATTAGTTCTTTCATTATACACATACACTGGAAAGGGATCTGGGGTTCATAGTGGACCACAAGCTAAATATGAGTCAACAGAGTAACACTGTAGCGAAAAAAAGCGAACATCATTCTGGAATGTATTAGCAGGAATGTTGTAAGCAAGACATGAGAAGTAATTCTTCCGCACTACTCCATGCTGATTAGGCCTCAACTGGAGTATTGCATCCAGTTCTGGGCACCACATTTCAGGAAAGATGTGGACAAATTGGAGAAAGTCCAGAGAAGAGCAACAAAAATGATTAAAGGTCTAGAAAACATGACCTCTGAGGGAAGATTGAAAAAAATAGGTTTGTTTAGTTTGGAAAAGAGAAGACTGAGAGGGGATATGATAACAGTTTTCAAGTACTGTACATAAAAGGTTGTTACAAGGAGGAGGGAGAAAAATTGTTCTTCTTAACCTTTGAGGATAGGACAAGAAGCAATGGGCTTAAATTGCAGGGAGGTTACATTGGACATTAGGAAAAACTTCCTAACTGTTAGGGTGGGTAAGCCCTGGAATAAATTGCCTAGGGAGGTTGTGGAATCTCCATCACTAGAATTTTTAAGAGCAGGTTAGACAAACACCTGTCAGGGATGGTCTAGATAATACTTAGTCCTGCCATGAGTGCAGGGGATTGGACTAAATGATTGCTCGAGGTCCCTTCCAATCCTATGATTCTATGCTCATGACCACTGTCTGGGGACATTACATCATACTATATGGAAACCTCTTTATTTTGTCCCTAAGATATTGAGTTGTATTGCGTGTTGGAGCTTGGTTTAATAAACAAGTGTCCTCTTTTCCAGACAGCTCTATATCACTTATTTTTTGTAGAAAATCCACTCTGTGCTGTCCACTCCTATGAACACTGGAACTGTATCTTCAATTTATTTGTTTTGTAATATTAAAAAATGTAATATGGGTGAACCCTGGAGTTACTGCACAATGTTTGCCTTTAATGTAGTCCTGCTTGTTAATGCATTCCCATTCCTTGCAGTAATATAGCATTTGATGATCTGAAGGGAGAGTGTACTGATTTATTACTTTTGCTGCAGTTGCTTTCTATACCATGGCTGGAATATAGTGTATCTGTTTTCCACAGTAGGAGAACAAAATTCCAGCAGGATTAAATGGTTGTTACTTTGTATGCAACAGAACTATCCAATGCTAATCAGTACCTTTTCGCTTTCCTTAATCTGTGTTCTACCTCAGACTTTATTCAGTTAATTTCCCAGATGAACTGCCAGAAATTAACTCATGGGAACTATCTAGATGAGAATTTGGGAGTCATTTTAAACAAGCGACCAGAATGGAATCTAGTTTGATAGAAGATGATGTATGGAGCTTCATCACAATATCTCCCTCCTGCTGCTGTCCTGCAATTATTCACCATGTTCCTCTGACCAAAGCCATGTTAACGTTACATTGAACTAAACAAAACACAACCCACAGCAGCTAGGCTCAGAGTCCATGTCTACAGACTCTGGGTGGGTGGGGGTCCCACTACGGGGCTAAAATAGCCATGTAGACATTCTGGTTCAGACTGGAGCTTGAGTTCTGCAGCCCAGGGAGAGAGATGGGCTGCAAAGACAGAGCCAGAAGGGCTACATGGCTATTTTCAGCACCACAGTGTGAGCCCCAGGAGTCTGAAGACCCAGTCTCTGAGACTTGCTGCTGTGGGTTGTGTGTTTTGTTTAGTTCAATGTAAAGTAAACACGGCTTTAGTGACCACTTTTCCAAAAGGCAAAAATGGGACACATGGAGGAGCCCCACCCCCTCTGTGGCCCCACCTATTCCCCTAAGTCCTCATAGGTGCTGCATAGGTGCTGGAACTAGGGATGCTGCTACACACCCTGGCTTGAAGTGGATTCCATTATATACAGGGTTTACAGTTTGGTTCTATGGCTGTCAGTCCGCCCACTATAAAAATTGTTCTAGCACCCTTGCCTGGCCAGGCTCAAAGCCAGAGCTGGGCCATGGTAAGAGCTGCCCAGGGAGTCCAGGCTACTGTGGGGAGCCCTGAACCTTCCATTTTCCTGGGCAGGAGTGCCGGGGTGCCTGAGAGTAGCCCCTGTACCACGTTCCCACCCCCTGGTTTCCCAGGTGAGTGCTCCCTTCTCTTTCTCTCTCCTTCCCTTGTGTTACCAACCAGTGATTATGCTCTTATCTGAGCGGGACTCTTTTATTTTTTCCTTCCCATATGTTGGGCTCCCAAAGGTGTGTTTTGTTTTGTTTTTTTTGCACTTTCTAAAATGGTTGATGTACATGCTGAAGTATTAGAATTTATCACCTTTATTTTTTTAACTCTATCTCATATAACAGGATATTTTTTATTACCCATATAACTCTCCAGTCTTTTTTGGTTTTGTTTTAAAGGTCTGTTAAACTCTTGTCCTCAATGGTATCTTGTGGCATCACTTTCCGCAGCTCAGCTGTAGATTTTATGTAAAGTGATGCTTTTTATTTGTTCTCTTCCCATTTTATTGAACATCCCTTTGTTCTCGTAGCATGAGAGGGTAAATAGGAACAATGACGATTTATCTTCTCTAGACCATTTATCTGTATCATATCCTCTATTTTTCCATTTCCTGAATGACGAGTAACACCTTTTTTTAAAAAAACCAGAAACATCTTTAGTACGATTTTTATTACTCATTTTTACCCGTTTACTCCCAATCTATATTTGCCTGGCCAAACCATATTACAACTTGATTTGACAACCATGTTTAAATCATTCTAAGCCATGGTTGTACAAAGTTCTGACAGCAATGATGGGTTCAAAGAGACCTCCTGAAGTGACATAGAAGTCTCCTTTGGACCAGCTACATGAAAGGGAACTTTTTGCTACTGTGTGCAGTTCAAATGCATATGGCGTGTGCATCCTAATTCTTTACATTTAAAAAGAATTTCAGTTTGAGACAACTGACGCTATGGACTTGCTATATGGCAAGACAATGGATTATTGATTTTCTAAGTTGTTCTCTTAAGCAATTGGTAATGCTACTGGTCTGTGATCATCTGCTGAGGCTGTTAGTACTTTCCAATAGTTAATAAACAATTATTTGCTTCTACTAGTAATCCTTTTAAAATTATAATCTGAAGGACCTGTCCATTGTATAGCACTGTAGGTTTCATACTATATAATAGCCACAGTATTAAACCAAAAGCATTTTACCTCCTCAGATTCAAGTTTTGTTTCTCTTAATTCATCTGATCCCACCAATACAAGAAAGTGAGAATGACCTATATTTCTGTATTGGCTCTAGCAAACACACAACTCTGAGGGTTTGGCTCTATCTTCTCAGCTAAGTGACAGAAGAACCTGTTTTAAATATACATGGGGACAGATTGACCATAGAATATCAAGGTTGGAAGGGACCTCAGGAGGTCATCTAGTCCAACCCCCTGCTCAAAGCAGGAACAATCCCCAACTAAATCATTTCAGGCCTTCCTGATTTCACTCCTGCATGCCTGAGCAATATTTTTATACTCCTCCCTGGTCATTTGTCCAATCTTCCACTTCTTGTAAGCTTCTTTTTTTGTTTGTTTAAGATCAGCAAGGATTTCACTGTTAAGCCAAGCTGGTCGCCTGCCATATTTACTATTCTTTCTACACATCGGGATGGTTTGTTCCTGCAACCTCAATAAGGATTCCTTAAAATACAGCCAGCCTCTCATGTTATTCTCCCAGGGGATCCTGCCTATCAGTTCCCTGAGGGAATCAAAGTCTGCTTTTCTGAAGTCCAGGGTCCGTATTCTGCTGCTCTCCTTTCTTCCTTGTGTCAGGATCCTGAACTCGACCATCTCATGGTCACTGCCTCCCAGGTTCCCATCCACTTTTGCTTCCCCTACTAATTCTTCCCGGTTTGTGAGCAGCAGGTCAAGAAAAGCTCTGCCCCAGTTGGTTCCTCCAGCACTTGCACCAGGCAATTGTCCCCTACACTTTCCAAAAACTTCCTGGATTGTCTGTGCACTGCTGTATTGCTCTCCCAGCAGATATCAGGGTGATTAAAGTCTCCCATGAGAACCAGGGCCTGCGATCTAGTAACTTCTGTTAGTTGCTGGAAGAAAGCCTCGTCCACCTCATCTCCCTGGTCTGGTGGTCTATAGCAGACTCCCACCACGACATCACCCTTGTTGCTCACACTTAATCCACTTAATCTAAACTTAATCCAGAGACTCTCAGGTTTTTCTGCAGTTTCATACTGGATTCTGCAGTTTCATACCAGTATGCTCCAGCTCCTCTGTGCCACTCTGGGAGTGGCTGCTCTCTTTCTATAACATCCCAAACCAGCTGTACCAAACTGGTCAATCTTGTCCATAACACAGCTCTATCAAGTTCAGAGATTGCAGGAAGTTATATTAACTGAGGTCTGGATAGATTTGACCGAATGTGGCTCTATAACTGAAAAATTATTGTGAATTATAAGGAAAAATCCCAATCTGCAAGTACATAACTAGGTGTTATTGTCAGTGGAGCCACCAGCTAGTGGGAGACATAACCACACTAATTTAGTGTATTACATATGCACCTGTTATCTATCCTCTGTACATGGACCAGCTTTTAGCCCTTTTCCTGAGGAAGACTGGAGCGTGTTCTTTATATATACTCATTAAAATTCAGTAAATTGATCCAGAAAAGTTATTTGTATTACAACTGAAAACATCATGTTAGGAACTGTCCATATATATAGTAGGGCAGTCCTGACCTCAAAGATCTTACAAACTGAGTAGATAAGACAAGGGAAATAACATTATTCCCTATTTTACAGATGGGGAACTGAGATAGAAGTTGTTATTTATTTGAGGCCATAGAGGTAGTTTGTTGCAGAGCCAGGAAGTGAACCCAAAACTGCTAAAGCCAGTGCCTTAATTCCAAGGATATCCTTCCTTCAGTGCTTTTGAGGGTGCTCTAACATGTTAGTTTTATGTTACATTACATTGTTTCATCAGACTTCTATACTACTGAAACAGTCAGAAGAAGTCCAATGAGAAGCGTATGTTATACCCAAACATATATAGGTAATTTGTTTTCTGGGGAAAAAAAACAATCTAAGCAATTCTTAACATCAATTACATTGAAATATTATGATTTCAATAATCATTATAGTTAATCCCAGTCTTTCAAATATTGTGTGAATCCGTTGAATGTAAATTACATCCAGGTACTGCTTTTAAAAATCAGATGTATCTTAGCATTTCATCTTCAGATTTACATAGCTGATGCCTGTGGATCAATATTGCATTTTTAATATGCCCTGAAGTGCAAAAAAAGCCAAGCAAATCTTGTTTAGTGAGACACACACAATGAGGTTTAAAAATCTAAGGATTATAGCTCAGTGTTATGCATAAGAAATTAAAATTTAAACTCCTGGTACTATTATATCTAGATATCTATGCTACATGCCCCCTACACCATTCTGAAAATGTACCTCTGCTCTATGGCTCACACTTTTCAGTTGAGCTAACTCGGGAGAGTTTACGATGGTCTACATTTCCCATAAGGCTCTCAATTGGACTTAAACTAGTGTAAATTAGGCCATTAACTTCAATGGGCAGGTTTACACTGATGTCAGAGGAGAATTAGGCCCAATAAGCACTATCCAGTTACAGATCCAGAACCCGATTCTTCACTGCCTAGAACTTTCTGTAGTCATTCTGATCTGGTAACCTGTTATTTATATTTGTGCAGGGTGCAAGTGATTACACAAGGTGCAAGGCAGTAGAATCAAGCTTCCAATATGCAAAACCTTCCTGATTGGACCATGAGAGTCCCATCTCCTACTCTGTTACTAGGTAGGGAGCCCAGTTTGTAGTCTAAGCATATGGTCACTAACTACATTGTTAGAAACACGCTTACTGCATACTCAACATAAAACAAACACATGTGTTGGGGGGAGGCGGTGTTGGTAAACTGGGTGCCTATACGATGTGTAGTAGCATCCTCACTGTGGAGCCCTGAAACTATCCGTGGGTTCCACAATGAGGATTCTCTAATACAGGAGTCTGACACCGCTGGTGTTGCATATGGCTGTTGGGCAAGGATTTCACATCACTGCTGTACAAAGGAGCAAGATATCAAAACCACCTTGTCATTTCAAATTTTCCAACATTTCCTTTCCACTCCCACTTCCTCTTTTGTTCTCTCTCCTGTGAACTTTCATCTCCCTCAGCTGCCTTAGGCTATCCATATGGAGCTTCAATTCCAAATTTGAATGAAAAGGGGAAAACGCAATACAAAGCAGCTCATGGCTAATTGTTTCTCCTAGGGGACTTGTAGCTCAACACAACTTAGAAACAATCAAAAGATACTGCCCCCAGAGAATCCTTTATAGGCTTTACATTAAACTAGTATCTGCTGGGACAGGACTTTGGGAGCTTAAGTAGTTCTATGGGAGTAATCATGCAAGGATCAACCCTGAGTGCCCTCAACATCCTGTGATATCAATGGGAGCTAAGAATACACAGCACATTGTAGGATTAGTTTCACAGTGCATTGAGATTCTGCCTGTAGGAAGGCTCTCCAGAAAGTAGGAATTCTGATTTACGGGGGGGAAAATGAGATTTTCTGTATTGGTTTAATTCCATATCAGGACAAAACAAAGACCTTGCAAAGTTTTTCACAAAAAATCAGGGAGAGCACACCAACCCAGTAGTTAGGGGTGGGAGTACCAGGTTCAATACCTGCTCTGCCTAACTGGAGCAGGGAGTGGAACCTAGTTCTCCCATATCTCCGCTAAATGCCCTTACCATTAAGCTATTGATTATTATGGACTGTGGTGTCATTTTTCCTCCCCTCCATCTCTCCTTTAAAAAAAATTCCATCCTGAATCTACGAAAATTGTTCCACAAGTCATTTTGTCGAAAGAGTCTGACCATTTCTACCCCTTTGAGATATTGGGATCCAAAGGAAGGATGAAATCATAGATGAAGAAAAGGCAAAAGAGGAGCTTAGAGTTCCAGGCAGTAGAACATCAGTTGGGCCAGGATTACTAGTGATGATACATGATCAGAAAAGGAATACAGCTTGACTTTCAGATCCCAATCAGAGTTTGCCAGTATAACAATTAGGAGAAATAAAATAGTTTTACTTGTAAACTTGAGAATTTGATATGGAGTAATTGAAAGACAAACATGGAACTACAGGAGTCCAGTTTAGAGTTACTCCTCAGTATATTGCCTTTAAATGTAATGCATAGAAGGAATCAGTTTCTTTGTCAGTAACTGGCCAAGGATTTTATTCTATGTTTTTTCTTTTAAAATGGGAGGATAAATCACAGCCAACAAATACTATACTGCCTTAGTAGGGATGGATGGTTGTTCTGATCTCAGATGTTGCAAGGGAAACTCAAAACATCAGGATATGGAAGTGCAGGATATAACAGTCTTAACATATTTTGTTTTGAAGTGTAAATAACTGAGTCATTTTGTAAAGCTATATGAAACGTGTTATACTGTATATTTTGTTTAATCATTTAAGATGCTGTTTCATTATCAAGACTGGGCTAATTTTTTGTCATTTAATTTTTAACAAAAAATATATTATTTTGCTAATAAGCCTGGATAATATAGATGGGCTTGAATAGGAACACTGGATTAAAACTGCCTGGACTTTGGAGAAGTTTTGATGCTGACTCTAATATTCAGCTTATTTCTTCCCAGAAATACATTTAGCACCCAAAAGTTCTACCACAGCTGAGGAAGGAGAGCCGAGGCTAAATTCTGATCCCAGTTACATCTTTGAGATCAGTATATAGCCCAAACTGTGCTAAAATGGCTCTTTTCTTCATTAGCTGGTGTCCTATTTCCGGTGTCCTATTTTTGTAAGTCTTCCTTCTAAAGACATTGTGAAAAAGAATTAAGATTATGTAGTGTTGTGACAGTGAAAATAACCACTCAGAAGGGTCCACCATAGAAAAAGAAGGAGGTACTATGATTGGAAAAGGACAGTGTCTTCCAAAATACATGTAAGTATGGCTGTAGCAGGTCAGCTACTGATTTTGTGAAAATTAAGAGCCACGGGGTATTATAGAAGAGTGTCTCACTGACCAATGCATCCCCTCTTTGTTGAGAGCGGCATAGCAAGCTCTTCTCATCTGGTGCCTCCTGCCGACTCCAGCCCCACTATGGTCTGCTTCTCCTTGTGACTTAGCCCTCTGGGCAAATCACTTTAAAATCTCACCTTTTCTGGTGTATCAGCGCCCCATACAGTGCCCCGCACAACTTTCAATACACATCTTTCACATATCCTGGGCTCCTCTACAGTCTCACTCTTCTCTCAGAGTAGCAGGTTCCCAAGCACCCCACGCCCACCCAGTGTCCCCCCAGCAAGACACAGAAAAACCTAAACAAAACAAACCCAGCTTGAGCAACCTCCAGCAGCTCAAGCTTTAGCTTTTAGTCCCCACAGTTTCCTCCCAACTCCCATTGGAGAATTTCAGCCTCCAGGACTACTTCCCTGGAGCCTTGTCCCTTTCGCACAGCCTACCCCCAGGACTAGCTCCTCTCTTACAGCTTCCCTTTGGTTCCTGCCCAGGATGAGGGAAATGTAATCCACTTCCTCCTGGACTTCCCTTGTAGCTTTCGCTTCCTTCCTTTATGAAGAAGACCCAACTCCTCTCCCACGGGTCTGATAACAAATAAAGCCTGAGACACCTTCCAGGTACAGCATGATGGGCTAACTGAATTTTCAGACTCCTGCTACCCCTTTGCTCATCTGCATGGGGTTTACACCCCATCACAGGAATAATAATAAAAAAGACAATTGTGATCAGTTGGGGGGAGGAGTGGACAGAAAAAGCTACCTGAACTTTTAGTTCATTTTACCACATTCCTATGATTTAATTTTCCTTCATAGAATCATAGAATATTAGGGTTGGAAGAGACCTCAGGAGGTCATCTAGTCCAATCCCCTGCTCAAAGCAGGACCAACACCAACTAAATCATCCCAGCCAAGGCTTTGTCAATCCAGGCCTTAAAAACCTCTAAGGATGGTTCCCCCCACATTGTTCCCCCCACATTGTTCTAAGGAGACATTTGAATTCCAAATAAAAAAGGAGTCATATAAAAAATGGAAACTAGGACAGATTACAAAGGA
>NW_020664393.1:59509639-59571106 GCF_002925995.2 Terrapene triunguis
ATGACCTCTCGAGGTCCCTTCCAGTCCTAGAATCTATGAATCTATGTTGGAAATGAGACTCCACTATGGGAACTGGAGTACGTGTCCCTCCCCAGAGGCTGAGCAACATTCAACAAACTAGTGTTTCAAACCCTGGGATCCAAGCCAATGAAGATCCCCACCACACTCCTCAGTCGCTCTGACAAAGTCAACACAGAGTCTTGTTGAGTCTAATTTTAAATGTGTTCCAATTAATATTTCTTATTGAGCCATTCCATACAAAACAGATCTGATAAGATCACCACTGTCTGTCACTCTGACCACATCAATCATCATTTCCCCTTTGAATTCCTCCGTGGACTCCCAACTCCAAGTGAATCAGGTTTCAAGCTTCTTGTCTATATGATTCATAGAATCATAGGGTTAGAAACAATCATGAGGGTCATCTAGTGTAAGCCCCATTTACCCCTCTTTAGTAGCATAGACTCTCTAACAGCTTCTGCCACTTTTGGCAAGGTGGGTGGTGTACAGATGTAGTAGGGAGGCCAATTGCAACACAATCCCTGGAAGAAGGGGGTCAAGGGAAGTAGCAGCCTGGTGGATTTGTCTGGGTGGATGGCTAAGGATCCAAAGGCCTGTGGGCACATTGGGACATTCTATGCTGTTGCACGACCATGCTCCTTACATCTTCTGTGCAGGTGCAAATTCTCTTTTCTGAAGGGCAAATGCCTGGGAATTCCCCAAGATGAATCTCACAGATCTCTATTTCTCATGGGCTTTGCTTATGTCGGGGGGTGCGGGAGAGAAAATGGGACACAAGGAGGAGAGAATGTAGCTAATTAGACTCTAACTATAGTTTTCATGACTTAGCATTTCTTAGGGAAATAATTTACAATAATAAAAATGAACTAATACAAGGTTTGTGGGGGACATAGATCAGTTTGAGGGATTTCTCCAATGATGGGCAGTTGAGAATTATTATTGTGCTAGTCCAACAGGGTGTTACCGGGATCACTAATACTGAAAAAGCTGCTTAGATCCTATCCAGATGGCAGCTAAGGCAATTTCACTCATTTTATGCCTATGCTCTGGCTGGTAAATTGCTCCATTATGAATATATTCAAAATGAGGATCCATTTCAGACAAAAAATCAAATCTTCACTGGAATACTGAGAGAACCAGAATGACCTGAAAAGGTAACATCGGGCAGATAAAGTGTCAAATCTTAAATGAGGCCTCAGAGGCACAACCAAGCACAAGCCCAGATATTTTTAATAACGTTTCAGAATGATTGATGCATGTGACAAGGTTGTTTTAAAGATGCAGTCCAAGCCAGATAAAATATAAGTTTCATAAAGTATCTGTCTAGACCATTCTTACAACAATTATTTCCACCCTCTTTGGCTTTTCTCTCATAAAAACTGCACATGTAGGATTATAGTGTCATGTGGAGACTAAAAAAATCATTATGAACTAAGTTCAGAGCTTGGTACGATATACTTTGTAGAACAGAATCATGGATCTGCATTTTGCTTACTAGAACATTTAATACATGGCATTATTAGGGGGACTGGATGGCTCAGGCAAGGGAGTATAGAACACTACACTTCTAAGATCTGTTTGCTGTACCCACACAGGTTTCCCAGTGGAGAATATAGCTGAAATCTATGAGCCCTACTGGCCTATGCCTGTCACTTCGGAGTCCAGAGCTGGAAACCTACAGAGCTCCCTTGAGCAGGGGCTTCTGTGGAATATGAAAGAAATGGGAAGCATGCTGTGGAGGTAACCCATTCAGCCCTCACATTCCACACCACTTCAGCCCAAATCCACATGCACCTATATAGCTAAGCGTTGGCCGGGGGTGGGGAGAGGGGATTGGTTTATACGTACATTTACGACTATGGCCATTTATAGTTAGACTTAATTCTTTCCCTACTGCAGTACAGTGCAGGTACATGACACAAAACTCACCTGCCATACTATCTCCTGTACATACATTCCCTTTGAAGGGTGGTCTCATTGGAATACCAGCACTGTAAAAAATACTGATGGGGTTTTGCATTATTTAATGTGAAAGACTTAAATAATCCTGTGAAAATGAAACATTTTGTTTTATTATTGTAAAATGAAGAGTACTGGAGGTATGGGAGCTCTGTAAGAATCATAGAATATCAGGGTTGGAAGGGACCTCATGAGGTCATCTAGTCCAACCCCCAAGAAGACTCATGTAGCAACACAACGGAGGGCCTAACACTGAAAGAGGGGTTGGGTGAAGGTCTAGGGGTTTTTTTGGAGTTGAGTTCCAAGGAAAGTGGACTATTCATGTGAAAAATGAGTGAATTCAATACAAACTAAATCAGAAAGATTGGGAGGGAAGAGTGCTTTTTATACAGGGCAAAAATACATATCCTCTGTTAAATTATGGTGCATAGTGTTTATGAACCAAATAATTTACATGATGATTTTGGACAAGAATATTTAACACATTGTTCTGCCTATCTGTGGACCTCTATCCCTGAAAGGATTTCAATTTTACTTTAAATACAACAGGTAAGATTTGTGGAAAAAGGTAGGCCCACTTAAGACTGAAGGGAAGAGATTGAAATATTGGATAAAATAAATAAATAAATTGCATAGACTGCTGAAGATAAGTCTGAATAGAAAATGGAGATCCTTTTTGCCAGCTAGATATTTACACACCTATTCCTGATGGGATTTGATTTTTTTTTTTTTTTTTTGGTGTGTGGAAGAGAATTTCAACAAAGCAATACACAATCTATTAAATATCACTTTGTGAATGTATTATAGTAGAAGTGAAGTAAATCTGGATACTGTGAGGCAAAATGGATCTAGGGAATAAGCTAGCATTTGAATAACCCTTTAAATGATAAATTGAAAATTTAGGACATCCAGGAGATCATAGAGAAATATACCACAAATATTGAAATGGGGGATTCAGGAATTGCATTGTTCTTTCAGATACTGATAAAGGTGACATCAGAAAAAATATTTTCTATTGCTGCTGGTACAAAAAAAAAAAAAAAAAAAAAGATAGTTGAAGACTTGGGGCCCAGAGAAACACTTTGATATTTTTATTACAAATGATTTGGTTGCAAATTTATTTTAAAAGTTAAAAAAAAGCCAACGCCAAAACAAGCAAAATATTTAATTTGACTTTAAAATTTTTCAGTTCAACCAGAGAACAACAACAACAAAACCTATTAAAAATCATTTATTTGCACAGCTCTAATCCTGATATCAGTAGTGACACTGACAATGGGATTAAAGCTTGGGGTCTTAGAATCAAAAAAGAAAGACACATCCTTTTTCAGGCACCATATTTTCCCTACAATTATTTACTCCTACTCTTTAGATCGTATTGGTCTCAAGATGTTCAATTTTATCCATAAATCAAAGATTTAATGGCTTGTCTACCTGACACCGCAATGCATATGAGAGAAGTGATTTCTAAAGCTCACCAACATGTTATGTATTAACTGGCCTACGTGGAACCTGCTGTCACAAACTAAAAATTCCGTAGCGCACAAAACAATACTAGTTTGCACCAGCAGGCCAGTTAGTTCACAATAGGTTGATGCCCTTTAGAAAGCATACCTCTCTAGTGTACTTTCCTACACTGTGTACACAAGCCCTTGAAGCAGTGGTCCCCAAACTTTTCAGGGTCACGCCCCCCCACCTTACCCCTGTCCGTGCCCCACCCTGTTTTTCAAAGGTTGTTTGTAGTTCCTCTCATTCTTATTAACATTTACCTACAACATGTATCTTGCTGTCAGGACAGGCATTTAAAGATTTTACAATAAGGTATCTTGTGATCTTTAACAATACATTGCAGTCAATTTTCTGCAACATCACCTATTGGCACATTTTTACAGTAATCTTGTAATCTTACTGGCATATGGCTATTCTTTGATCACCTACTTATGTCAAGCATTACTAAGCCTATGGTCTTGTATGGCTAAGGTGAAATCTTAGAGGTCTCAGCCTGTAGGCCTTGCGTTTCAGCCATGCTTTACTTATATACCTAATGCATAGTTATTTCTAAATACGTATCGATTTTATACTTCTATAATTCTACAATTTAAATCTATTTAGCATATATTGATTATATATGACATAGCATATATATTGATTATAACATCACATAGCACACTAATAAATGAATGATAACATTAACTGACTGGCTACAAGGGCCAGGCCACAAAACATCCTTGGCTGAAGCTAGCCAACTGGGCCTTAAATCTAAGGCCTTGAACCTGTGAACATGTACATGCTTAACTTTACTATCTTGATGAGTCCCGTTAATTTCAATGGAAGTGCTCTCACAGGAAAGTTAAGCATGGGTGTGTATGCAGGATCAAGACCAAAATGACTTACATTTGGAGTGAAGATAATTGTTAGTAGAAAATGGCACTCAGGGGCCCCATTCAGAAAAGCACAAAAGCATGCGCTTCAATCTGTTGAATTCAATGGGACTTAAGCATATGCTTAAAGTCAATCATACTCACAAAGTTTCCTGAACAGAGATGGACTGAAGCTTGTGTTTAACAGCTTTCCTGAACTGGGGCCTCAAATTGCACTCAAAACTAATAAAAGTATCCAAAAACTGGCTCCAAAATCTTTAAGGCTCTCCATACATTTTTGTTAATATATTGCTTTTAAAGTAGTAAGAAGGGAATATTAAATACTCTTCTTACCTATAAAGGAAAAGTAGCTTTGAAAAGAGTTCAGAGTTTCTTCTGTAAGTAATAAAGCAGACTCAGTCTTGGAGCCCATCAAAAGGGACGGGGAGCTAGGAGGAGAAAGCAGATAAAATGGATTACACAAATTAATACTATCAAGGACAAAACTAATTCTCCACTTACAGCCCAGTGGGTTACTTTGCCTTTATTATATTCACTGTTACTGTAGCCCAGTGGACTAGGTTGCCTTTATTATATTCACTGCTTTGCATTATATTCTGCTTTGCAATATTTTCAGCAGTAATGCAAAAACCCTACAGGCCTGTATCCTTTAAGACATTAACTTCAGCAAGTTAGCATAAGGCGTGAGGCCTATGAACTTTGAACAGATACATTTTGCACAGATAAATGGTCCAACGGAAAACCCCAAGTATTGGGGAGCTGAAAATAAGTTTAAGGGGAAATTCTGACCACAAGGTACATGATTCAACCACAGAAGTGTCCTGGCAATGAACTGACAGGTACATGAGATACTTCCATAGATACCTAACCACAAAAGGGCCATGGTAATCAATTGATGTATATGATAATAAGTTGAGATCATTGATATACTAACCTATAGGAAAAAGACACTTCAACATTAGTAAGGTAAGGAAATACAAAAAAGGGAGAGGGAAAAAACCCTACTGAATATGCATTATAGCCGGTAACATCAGCATAACATATTATAAAAGTTGCATTCCAGACTAGGGGAGGAAGGAGAAGGAGATGTAGTCCTTGGGAGGTGCTGGAATGATGGCTACTGGTGATGATGGGGAAGATGATGGCTAACACTTCAGGTTAGGCTAACACTACAAGGGATTGTGTGAGTATATAGATGTGCAGATGTACATTCTGTAGTATCGCTATCTATCTTACTAAGTTGGGGTGTTTGTAACTTTGGTAAATATATTAATAAACTATATTTGTAAATATAAAAGAGTTCCTATAGTGTGAGTTTTGCAACTGTGCACATCAGGGTTTCCAACTATATAATAATTTAAATAATACTGGGCCTGATCTTGGGACAAGAACCAGTCTACCCTCAACGTGATAATTGGGGATTCTTGAGTAATCAATATAATTAATACAGAATCTCAACATCGGGCAACACACTTCAGATTGAAAAAAAAAGCATGTAAGAGATTTTTTGAAAGTTTGTATAAATCTGACTTGAAATCTGCATCTTCAGATACCCATTAATTATTTTGGCTGGGACTATAATACCAAATTACAATGCAGGTTACTGAAACGTTAGATAAATGGAGATGAGGGAAATTCAAGATGCAATTAAAAGTCATAAGTAGATTAAGCCTGATGGATATTCATTTTTTTAATGTTTGTTAACATATGAAAATGATGCCAACTCCATTATCCATATATTGAATCTTTGGAATGTGAGAGTTTGCTCTCATGGATAAAATGGTTGCAATCCAGATCCATAAAATAAAGGTAAGGCTATCTTCTTTAGATTTATGGCACTAATGCAAAGCCATTAAAGTCAACAAGAGTCTTTTCATTTACTTCAGATCAGCCCCTATACGCATGTTAAAGTTAGACATAAATGTAGCAAATGTGACAGTACTGAGACACATTTCCTATGCTTCCAGAATTGTCCAGAAATACTGAGATTCTGTAACAAATGCTGATTCTGGTATTAAATTAAAATTTTATTTACGATTTTTAATACAGCACTGAATAGTTTTGGTAAAGGCTATAGACATTATGAGACACGAGTTAAAATTCCTTTTTTCTAGTATTAGAAATACAATGATCTACTATATACAAGTTTCACCAGTAATTGTTCTTTTAGACAAGACAAAGAAATAATATATTATCCTGCTGTTTTTGCAAACGAATATACTTGAAGACTTGGAAATAAATTCTACAGAACCTTGTGTGTTTACATCACATCTCTTAAACCTGACTAAGAAAAACAAACTTACTTGTGACTGCAGGAACATATTTTTCCCATCCTAAGTAACTAGCCTCTCTGTCCCATGATATCTGGAAAGAGCCACCCATTACCATTGCATGGCAATTCTCATATTTTATATTGAATACTGATCTGCAGCTATTATCGTGTGGTATTTAACTGATGGTTCATCATTGGACATTTTTTAAAACCAAGGGATAAAAAAATCCTAATCCTGAAACAAACATAGGATGTAATTTATGTATGAAGTCTTTACTGTAGGCATGCAGTTTACCTTTAAAAATCTGTTATCCGAACCATTTTTTTAAAATGCTAGTCTCACAATAAAATGTCAGGTGCAGAGGTTTTTCTACCAGTTATGGTCACTTGTCTATTAGCAATTTAAGGTAAGTTAATAAAATGGGCTTTGTTAAAGGCAGTAAATAACTCTACATAAACTATCTTATTAGCATCCTCCGATAAGCCTTGTGAAACAAAATTGCTGTGACAGGTTTCAAAGTAGCAGCCATTTTAGTCTGTATCCACAAAAAGAACAGGAGTACTTGTGGCACCTTAGAGACTAACAAATTTATTTCAGCATAAGCTGAAGGGTTAGTGTTTTTGTTGTATGGTGTGCGGTTGCTGGTGAGTATTTGCTTAAGGTTGGGAGGCTGTCTGTAAGCGAGGACTGGTCTGTCTCCCAAGATCTGTGAGAGTGAGGGATCATCTTTCAGGATAGGTTGTAGATCTTTGATGATGCGCTGGAGAGGTTTCAGTTGGGGGCTGAAGGTGGCGGCTAGAGGCGTTCTGTTATTTTCTTTGTTGGGCCTGTCCTGTAGTAGGTGGCTTCTGGGTACTCTTCTGGCTCTGTCAATCTGTTTTTTCACTTCAGCAGGTGGGTATTGTAGTTTTAAGAATGCTTGATAGAGATCTTGTAGGTGTTTATCTCTATCTGAGGGATTGGAGCAAATGCGGTTGTATCTTAGAGCTTGGCTGTAGACAATGGATCGTGTGGTGTGTCCTGGATGGAAGCTGGAGGCATGTAGGTAAGTCTAGCGGTCGGTGGGTTTCCGATATAGGGTGGTGTTTATGTGACCATTGTTTATTAGCACAGTAGTGTCTAGGAAATGGACCGCTTGTGTGGATTGGTCTAGGCTGAGGTTGATGGTGGGATGGAAATTGTTAAAATCATGGTGGAATTCCTCAAGGGCTTCTTTTCCATGGGTCCAGATGATGAAGATATCATCAATGTAGCGCAAGTAGAGTAGGGGTGTTGGGGGACGAGAGCTAAGGAAGCGTTGTTCTAAGTCAGCCATAAAGATGTTGGCATCATGTGCCAGCAATGCCCCTCTGCCATGTACATTGGCCAAACTGGACAGTCTCTACGCAAAAGAATAAATGGACACAAATCTGACATCAGGAATCATAACATTCAAAAACCAGTGGGAGAACACTTCAACCTCTCTAATCACTCAGTGACAGACTTGAAGGTGTCAGTTTCGCAACAAAAAACTTCAAAAACAGACTCCAAAGAGAGACTGCTGAACTCAAATTAATATGCAAATTAGACACAATTAACTTAGGTCTAAACAGAGACTGGGAATGGTTGGGTCATTACACTAATTGAATTTTTTCCCCCCATGTTAAGTTCTCCTCACACCTTCTATGGGTCATCTCGATTATCACTTCAAAGTTTTTTCTTCTGCTGCTACTGATAGCTCATCTCAATTGATTGGCCTCTTACAATTGGTATGCGTACTTCCACCTTTTCATGTTCTCTGTATGTATAAATATCTTCTGTCTGTGTGTTTCACTGTATGCATCTGAAGAAGTGAGCTGTAGCCCACGAAAGCTTATGCTGAAATAAATTTGTTAGTCTCTAAAGTGCCACAAGTACTCCTGTTCTTTTTAAAATTGCTTTGGTTACTTTCATTTGATGCCAAGAAAGGGTTTGACTGGGTTGAATGGTGGCTTTTATTTAATCTACTCTGTTTATGTATTCTTGATCAAGAACTGAGCGCAGCAAGTTGCAGCGCTGTACAGCGCCGGTGTAGCCAAGGCCAAAGCTTTTTCTCCCAGTAGCACACTGCACACTCACTAGCCATGCTTCTTTCCTCATCCCCACATAAAACTGCCCTTAGGCTTGGTGAAGCTTCCTTTAGGTCAGCCTAGAAATTTCTTATTTCATAGCCTTGATGGCCAGGAAGGTCTGCCAGCCAACTCATTACACTTCTTGAACCTTCTCCTCTTTGTATCTCCCTGAGAAGAACTGAAGCTGTGCAGGAATCCTTACTCACAGACTATATCCAGCTATCCACATTTGCCAAACTCCAAAAGAATTATTACAACTGTTTGCTTTTCTTTCCTTCTTTTCAAGAAAGTGTTGAAAAGCCCAGGGTCACCTTAAAATCGGCTGGTAGTGCTCGCCTGTAACAACCTATATTGTTACTAGGTATTGATCCTGCTGGCACAGTGAGTGCTCACTGGCAGGCACCTTATTAACCCTGCCTCACTTAGAATTTGGTTCCAAGTCCTTGCTCAAGCACAGATGCCCTGTGTGTCCTGAAGTAAGTCACTTTGGCCCAGATCCTTAAAGGTATTTAGGCATTGCTCTGCTCAGTGTTGCAACTCCTAACCCTTAGGCAGCCTGCAGCCCAGTGGAATTGTCAGCCCTCAGCTATGTGCCCAGGTGCCGCATACAATGCACGGGGAGAGGTAGGGGCCCAAAGAGGAATTTTCAGAAACCAACTGAGCCAGGAGCCACCTAAGGTAGCTAGGAACCACCTAAGGCAGCCAAGAGTGAAATGCTCAGGAAGAGAGGTGACTACAGTAGAGGGATTTAGAAGGCTACATGGCTGGCCTGCTATGCCTGGTTGATAGGCCAGAGAGAGGCATCTCCCTCCGCTTGGGATCCTCAGCTGACAAACTCTCTCCTGGAGTTATGCATCTAAACCAGGTAGGCCACTTAAGGAGCCACGACCTAGCAGCTGAAACCTCTCTGTGTCTCATGATTGATACCTCTCTCACACTCACCCTACGTTTCCCTGTGCCACCAGCTGTCTTTTGTATGAGCACTCTACCTATCAGTGGCTTGCATATGGCCCTCTTGGGGGGAATGGGGGGGCTGACAGGTATCAGGTCTGAGGCATGTGCTGCATATGCTACAGGATTGGGCCCCTCTGGGGCAATAGGCATTGTTGTGATAATTGAGCCTACAAATTTATCCTAATTGTGAGTTCAACTGTAAAAAGCAAGTGAAAGCTTATAAAATGTCACAATAACCTATAACAACAAATGTTGACAGGAAAGGGTCCAAAAAGGAGATAGAAACTGAATTAGTCCGAACACAATACAAAAAGGCGAACTTTTATAACTCAATGACTGTTAAGATCATGCCTGGCAAGCAAGAGAAGTGTGGGGCCAGAAATCAATGAACCCAAATGGGTGTGTTGAAAATTAGGCCTAATTGGTGGACAAAATAACAAAAGGATGGACTGTTCTTCCCATCACTCCTTTTTGTGGTTCTCAAAAAAGAGAATGTTGCGGGGAGACTGGCTCCCATTATGCTGGCTCACTGAGAGAAGGGGAAGGAGCAAGATTCACTATAATGGCTGCCATCCCCACCGTCCCCTGGGACCCTAGACCTTCCTCATCCTAATCCCCAGAGATGTCCTGACCAAACTGGACCAGAAAGAGGGATCCAGATGACAGTGCCTCCTTCACTGACTCCAGCTAAATCTTCACCACCACCTGGGATTTGAGACTTGGTCTCTCTCCCCTGTACGTAATTTCTTCGCTTTCCCATCGCTTTCATTTTTTCTTCTGTCTATTGGGAGACTGGCTTAGCTGGCTAAAGCTGCATATTTTGCAAAACTGCTGTAAACTTGTGACCAGAAAGGCACCTAAATGCAATACCTTAAACAGCTCGATACTGGTACAAGTTTTCCAGGTCCTGGAGTGACCGTGTGTTGTGCCTATGTTTTTTCTCCCCAATGATATCGCAAGTGAAAGTCAACACCTAAGACAGAAGCTGCATTTTCTATATGTACTGTTTTTTTCTTTCCCCTTTTACGTGTTTATCTTGTTTGGTTTTCTAGAAAATGGGACTGGACTTTAACAACAACAGCTCCAGCCTATCTCAATTCATTTTCTCCCCCAAAAAGAGATTGTCAAATAGAGGGACTTTCCTTTTAATTACTATCTTTAGTGAAAAGGAAAGGAACAAGTGATGGTGTTAAAATTAAATCTTTATATAATATGTTACACTTCACATTTTTAACTGCTTTTCCTTCTTTTCTGTACCTTTAATAAAGGGATAAAATGATTTGTAATGATTTTTGTGCCATGGTACTAAGTCAAGCTGAGGTTTATGTATCCCAAACCTCAAACTTTGTTTAAAACTGTGTAATGTTGGACAGTTTCATGGTCAGGGTAACACTTTTAACTATTTGGTCCCATATGTTTCATCTGTATTAATACAACAGCATTCCTCTCCCATAGTTTGTGAATCCAGCTTCCAGAACCTCAACTTATGCTAGTGTAACGCTGACAGACCCCGATCATCAGTGGGTGGGATTGAACTGTGGACCTCTGGAGCTTAGTGCATAAGCCTCTATCGCATGAGCTAAAAGCCAACTGCCTGTTAGCTAAGGCTGTAGAGCAGTCTTATTTAACTCTCTCTAAGTGGTTTCAGTGCCACTAGATGGGACGGAACACCACACCCAGGAGGTGTGTGGGTTTCACTAGGGCTCTCAGAAGCTTGTTAGCTGTAGGGTAGCATCAGCACCTAGGAAGGTTTGCAAATACTGACTAGTGGAAACATAAGGGTCTATGGGGTTAGGCAGCAGCTAAGTGGCATCTTTGAAAAAGTCTGGTGCCTCAATGGTGGACTGAGGTGCCTAAAGAGGCAGAAAAACACCTACTACATTTAAGGATCTGGTCCATAGTGTCTCTGTTCTTCAGTTCCCCCTTCTGCAAAATGGGAATACCAATACTTCCCTATCTCATGGCAGTGTTGTAAGAGATTCTGAGGGGCTCAGATACTATAGTAATATTAATCTGTTTAAGAAAGAAATTCCAGAAAGGAGGGTGAATTTTAACTGTGCACATATGTGAACATTTATTTTTAAGAGCATGTTCGGAAAGGCACTTGCTTATGTAATCATACTGCTGTAAAATTGACAAAAATCTTTTTATAAAGGTCTGCACAGCAGGTAGATAAGCCACAAAGCAGCATCTGCTTTGCCATGAAAAGGCTATTTGCTGCACCTCAGGGTTTAGAAGGTTCTTTGAAATAACCCATGCAATGGAAAAGTGCTCCTCGTAATTACTGTCTGCAGAGATAAAAATTTCTGCATTGGCAGTCTATTTTCTTTCCATGAATCACAGGCATTTCCTTTTTTATGGGATTGTTTAAGCCTCTTGACATTGAGCAAGATGATTTTAAGGTTATTATGCTATCACCCATTAATCTTTGTGATGGAGAAACTGAAGTTAGCATAATCACATAACTTATCGATACTCTGCATACGATCTTTCCCAGTTTGATTTCGATTGCAACATTGAGGATTTGCAGAAGAGAAAAATATAGGGGATTTTAAAATTCTTTTAATGTTTTTACTTCTTAAACAAAATTTACAATCAATTAAAACATGAGAACTACAGACAGATCCTGCAAATCCTTAGTCACAGAAGTAGTCTTTAGATGAGCAGTCCTATTAATGCCATTAAAGCCGTAACTTATTTGTGTGGATAAGGTCAGCAGAGCAAGTGACTAGTATATTGTTAAAACTTATTTGCCAATTTAGGGATCCACTTCCAATAACATCCTAGCAATTTTCAAACAAACAGCAAAAGTTGTATTTGGCCCAGGAAAGGTTTAATTATGGATGCTTTCATTGACATGCACCATTACTCTACAATATTGTGTAGTACAACCATCTGCATATTTGTAACCAGATCCAATCCATCAAACCCTTACTCATACGTGTAATTGCCAGAGTAGGACCCCTGAAGTGAGTTATGGTTAGTGGTTAGGTCTCTACGGCATTTAAAACGCGTAGGATCTTATTCTGAGTTTACATGCACCATTAACTCTTTTAATATAAAAGGGGCCACAGAATTATGAATAGTAGTTTACATTATAAGAGCACCATTGCCATTCATCCTAAGTCAAAAGAGATGCTTATTGAAATGATAGTTGGCTCCTTTCTTCACTATGTGAACTTTTTAAACTGAAGATCAAGGAAGAGGCTTAAGAAAATTAAAGTTTTGCCTTTGCAGTAATCTGAGTAGCCATGCCAATCCCACCTTTAATATGTAAAGCTTCTCCTATTAGTCCTGACTCAACAACAATACTTTTGAGAGCTGGACCTATCAGACAAAAGAAACCTTCTAACAAAGAATAATCTCTTCGGATATAGACAGTGGGGTAAGTTATTTGACACTACAGTGACCTTGTATTGAGTTGCTTTTATTTCACATTTTAGAACAGCTTTGCAGGAAAGTTTTCCTAAAGAACCATCAAACCTCAAATTAAATTTATTTTAACTGAAGAGCGAGTAAAAGGGTTGTTGCCTAGCTACTACTGTAATAATGTATTAAAGATACCTTAGGTACTATGCTTCAAATTGTTTGAACTTTACCACGCTGCTCTTTTTAAAAAGATATTTCTTCTAAGTCAAAAAATGATTGGACCAGATTCTCTTTTCACTTCCACTAGTGCAACTCCATTGACTTCAACAGAATTAGTCCTGATTTATACTGATGTAAATGAGAGGAGAATTTGCCCCAATGAGTTCAGCTAAACTTAGTTACTTGCTCCAGATTTTCATTAGTGTAGCCAAGAGCAGAATTCAACCATTGCCTTTAAATTATTCTAACTTAGATTGTTGGCTATGCAGGGGCAGGGACTCTGTTTGTTACATGTTTCCACACTAGCACAATGGAGTCTTGGCCTCTAAGCACTATTGTAATACAAATACATAAAAACAAACTGACTAGCTTTCACACTGAATAACACAACCCTATTAATGCCAGTCCTATTAATTCCAGTCCTATTAATGCCAGTAAAGCCGTAACCTATTTGTGCCTCTCTTACACCTGTGCAACTCTAGTGATAGCAGTGGAGTTTGCATGTGTTGCCTTTGGTCAAGAAGTCATTTCTTGATAATGACAATCTAGCTAACTATTGACCAGTACCACACCTGACTTTCTTGATTAAGATTGCAGAGAAGATTGTGACAAGACAACTCTCAGAGCATCCAGAGTATACTCTCAGGATCTCTCTGACTAAAGATCTAACTTTGGCACAGACACTGATTTGGTTGCATTAGTCAAAGATCTCCTCCTAGTATGGGATGAAGATGAGGAGAGGCCATAAAGGGAAAGGGTATTAGGTCTATCAGCTGCCTTAGATACTGTTTGCTGGTGGTGTTGACTCTCCCAGGGACCCTATCAGGAATTGATGGTGCTCTCTTTAGTGACATTTTTCTTTTCTCTCAGAGAGCTCATTGGGTAGTTATGGGCAATTCCTCCTCTTTCCACAGAACTTTGAAGCATGGGATGCCACAGTGTAGGGATATTAAAGAAGGTACTAACAGTGATTCCCCCAAGTGACAGTGACCCCCTCATAATTTGTCCCCCACACTTTAAAATCCAACAGTTTCACCAAGTACAAAAATCTCTTGGGTCTTCTGTTAAAACTTGTAAGCTACTGTCTGTAGAAACCATTGATTATATCTATCCTGTGAAAGATACTATACTACTATGTAAAACTTACAAACAAGTTAACTGACTTTGTTCTTGAAGTAATTGATACAATGTAAACAAACACTGTAAGCTGTTAAGTGACTTTCACTTCATTCAACGGCTCCTAGGACAGACCCCCTCACCCTCTGTGATTAAAGGGCCGGGAGTCTCAAATGAATTAGCACACATCTGAAAGTGGTGGAGACAGTAAATTAAAATATGGTTAAGGTATGGAATGTATGCTGATGAATGCTTGATATACATGGATGGTTAGGGAGGTGCCAGCCTAGACAGGAAGTATCCATCGGCCGAAGAATGTGTCAAGTGGATGACCAGAAAACTCCCGGAGGGTAAACTGGGATCCACCCCATCACCTGGAAGGATGAGAAACACAAACTTCGGACAATGTGGAGCCACCAGGAATGTGCCACTTTGGACAGGAATGTGTGCCATCTGCTGATTGAGTCAGCAATAGCAGGATGAAACAGCTCCCATAGACTAACATAGGAATTAAATCCTATAAGAATGGACTCTCAAGACTGAGGACTTTGAGTCTCTCTGGTTCTGCTGCCAACCTCCAGGAGCATCAGATGCATCTGACACAAGACTCGGCTCCATCCTCATGACTAAGCTACCTGGCCAGTAACTTGGCATGAGCAACTTCTAGGCTGGTAACTATAACACCTATACAGAACTTGAATGAATGATTGTGTGAATGAATCTATCTATCTATATATGTGTGTGTATAAGGAATAAGTAGTGATAGGAATAAGTAGTCAAACAACGTTGTTTACTTTTATCTTTTGCTTTATCATTATATTTACAATAAATGTGGCATCTTTGCCTTATCCCTCTTAATAAGATCCTGCTGGTTTTTATTCTATTGGTATAACAACAGGATACCATTCTGTCACTGCTCCTGTTCATTGTGTATATGGAGCAGTAAGGATTCATGGGGTGTGGTATTTTTAGTATTACCGTATGCCTCTTCCATCTGATTTGGATGATGCAATTCACCACTTCAGCCAGTGTCTAGTCAAGATTGGAGCAGGGATGAGAACACCCTCACTGCAGCTCAACCGAGACAAGACTGAGGTGAGGATGGTGAGTTGGAGGAAGCAGCCAGAGGAGATGGTGGGAGGCAATATCCATTCCTTTGACTGAGGGAGTACATCTGCCATTAGTTACTAGGGTTCATAATTTCGAGGTTATTTTAGAGCCCCAGCTGCTGTTTGATGATCATGTTACAGCAGTAACCCAGCTAACTTTTTACCAGCTGTACTGGCTAGAAGGTTGAAATCTTTCCTTTCAAATGCAGTCCTTGCCATTTATCCATGCTTTTGTTACCCCAAATATTAGAGTGTTGCAACATGCTCTGCATGGGACTACACCTTAATACCAATTTGAGACTGAAGCTGATGCGGAACACAGTGGCTTACTTATTGAGTGAGACGTGTCACTGGGAGTACACGTCATTAGTGCTCCAGCATCTGCATTGTCTGCCTCCTGGTCCAGGAGGAGTTTAAAGTTTTGTTTAAGACCTGTACAGCTCCATTGGCCTGGGACTGACCTATCTGAAGGATCATCTCTCACCCCAGGTCAAGCTATCACAGCTACAGTAAGAAGGGATCCTTCTCATTTTTAGATAACGGGAGTAGATGGCAGGGGGCTACTCTGGCAGCTCTGAGTCTCTGTAACTTTCTCCCCCCTTCAATCCAAAATAGCCTTGATTTTGTGAACTGCCATGTATGGTACAAGGTCTATATTTTTAGCAGGGCTTTTGGAGCGGGCTGAGGGTTTGCTTCCCACAGCTATGAAGGAGTAGATTAGAGTCTCTGTAGGTGTCTAGCTGGCTGAGTTCCTGTTGGAAAGATTTTAATACTATTAGGATTTCACTGTGTAATTTATAAAGGTGCCTACAGCATTAGAAGAGTATCATTTTAAATCTAAATGGATGGATAACCATTTGTTCTTAAAGGAAATGCTTTGCTCATAAGTAAAACAATTTACAGTAAGGAGTGAATTGGTAGTCATCTTTTAAAACACGGCTACCACAGTATCCTACTTCTGTCCATCTTTTTCAATCTGGAATAGACAAACAGTTTTCAAGTCACACTAAACATCTTTCTCAATTAGAACTATTAATTACATGACAATCTAGACAAGTCTAACTTTAACAAATACTTACAGAAAAAATATTATACAGAACATAATTAGATTTAAAATTAGGAAATATTTGTAAGTATTTTATTGCACACTTACGCTTTTGCTCAAAGAATTGTTTGTTCTTAAGTATCAATAGAATCTATATCCATTCTTTTTTGTAATTGCCTTATACTGCTAACTAAAAACATTGTTTGTTATGACTATTTGATACTATTTTGATTTGAGTAATAAAATACACCCGGCTAGAACATATTCAGTTCTGTGTTTGTATTTTATAACTATTTTCATTAATATGAGAAAGTGGTTGAATACATAGTTTTAATTTATGAGTTAACTAAGTGGTAGATTTATATAGTTTATTCACACATAGAAAACTTCAAGAAAAATCCTAAAGAATTGTTCACAAAATCCACTTTGGGAGAATACATTTTAATTAGGGCTGTCAAGTTATTAAAAAAAGTAATCACGATTAATTATGTGATTAAAAAATTAATCACGATTAATCACGCTGTTAAACTATAATAGAATACCATTTATTTAAATATTTTTGGATTTTTCTACATTTTCAAATATATTGATTTCAATTACAACACAGAATAAAAAGTGTACAGTGCTCACTTTATATTTATTTTTGATTACAAATATTTGCAGTGTAAAAAACAAAATAAATAGTATTTTTCAATTCCCCCATTACAAGTACTGTATGTGCAATCTCTTTATTATGAAAGTTTAACTTACAAATGTAGAATTATGTACAAAAACCTGCATTCAAAAATAATGTAAAACTTCAGAACCCACAAGTCCACTCAGTCCTACTACTTGTTCAGCCAATCGCTCAGACAAACAAGTTTGTTTACATTTGCAGGAGATAATACTGCCCACTTTTTGTTTACACTGTCATCTGAAAGTGAGAACAAGCATTCACATGGCACTGTTGTAGCCAGTGTCGAAAGATATTTACATGCCAAATGTGCTAAAGATTCATATGTCCATTTATGCTTCAATCACCATTCCAGAGGAAATGTGGCCATGCTGATGACGGGTTCTGCTCTATAAGGATCCAAAGCAGAATGGACCTACCAATGTTCATTTTCATCATCGGAGTCAGATTTCACCAGTAGAAGGTTGATTTTCTTTTTTGGTGATTCAGGTTCTGTAAAAAAAACAGGAGTACTTGTGGCACCTTAGAGACTAACAAATTTATTAGAGCATAAGCTTTCATGGGCTACAGCCCACTTCTTCGGATGCATATAGAATGGAACATATATTGAGGAGATATATATACACACATACAGAGAGCATGAACAGGTGGGAGTTGTCTTACCAACTCTGAGAGGCCAATTAAGTAAGTGAAAAAAAACTTTTGAAGTGATAATCAAGATAGCCCAGTACAGACAGTTTGATAAGAAGTGTGAAATTACTTACAAGGGGAGATAGATTCAATGTTTGTAATGGCTCAGCCATTCCCAGTCCTTATTCAATCCTAAATTGATTGTATCTAGTTTGCATATCAATTCCAGCTCAGCAGTCTCTCGTTGGAGTCTGTTTTTGAAGTTTTTCTATTGTAAGATAGCCACCCGCAGGTCTGTCATTGAATGACCAGACAGGTTAAAGTGTTCTCCCATTGGTTTTTGAGTATTATGATTCCTGATGTCAGTTTTGTGTCCATTAATTCTTTTGCGTAGAGACTGTCCGGTTTGGCCAATGTACATGGCAGAGGGGCATTGCTGGCACATGATGGCATATATCACGTTGGTAGATGTGCAGGTGAACAAGCGCCTGATGGTATGGCTGATGTGATTAGGTCCTATGATGATGTCACTTGAATAGATATGTGAACAGAGTTGGCATCGGGCTTTGTTACAAGGATAGGTTCCTGGGTCAGTGCTTTTATTCAGTGATGTGTGGTTGCTGGTGAGTATTTGCTTTAGGTTGGGGGGTTGTCTGTAAGCGAGGACAGTTCTGTCTCCCAAGATCTGTGAGAGTGAGGGATTATCTTTCAGGATAGGTTGTAGATCTTTGATGATGCGCTGGAGAGGTTTCAGTTGGGGGCTGAAGGTGACAGCTAGTGGTGTTCTGTTATTTTCTTTGTTGGGCCTGTCTTGTAGGAGGTGACTTCTGGGTACTCGTCTGGCTCTGTCAATCTGTTTTTTCACTTCAGCAGGTGGGTATTGTAGTTTTAAGAATGCTTGATAGAGATCTTGTAGGTGCTTGTCTCCGTCTGAGGGATTGGAGCAAATGCGGTTATATCTTAGAGCTTGGCTGTAGACAATGGATCGTGTGGTGTGTAGTTTCCGCATCGGAGTGGTGAACTTTTAAGAGTTCTGAAAGCATGCTCTCACCTCGTCCCTCTCAAATTTTGGAAGGCACTTCAGATTCTTAAACCTTGGGTCGAGTGCTGTAGCTATCTTTAGAAATCTCACATTGGTACCGTCTTTGCATTTTGTCATATCTGCAGTGAAAGTGTTCTTAAAATGAACAACGTGTGCTGGGTCATCATCTGAGACTGCTATCAGGGCCGGCTCCCGACACCAGCATTCCAAGTAGGTGTTTGGGGCGGCAATCTGCAAGGGGCGGCAGTCTGTGTGGTTTTGCCACCCCAAACAGTGCGCCGAATTGCCGCTGCCGACGGCGGGGACAGTCCGTGTGCCATTAGGGTGGCACACACGTTTCCGCAGCGGCGGCAATTCGGCTGCAGCTTCTATGTTCAACTGCCTGCGGCGGCAATTCGGCGGCTTCTCTCTTCCGGCTGAAGACAGAAGCTGCCGCTGAATTGCTGCCGCCGCGGAAACATGCGTGCCGCCCTAACGGCACACGGACTGCCCCCGCCATCTGCGGCAGCAATTCGGTGCGCTGCTTGGGGCGGCAAAAACACTAGAGCTGGCCTTGACTGCTATAACATGAAATATATGGCAAAATGAGGGTAAAACAGAGCAGGAGACATAAAATTCTCCCCCAAGAAGTTCAGTCACAAATTTAATTAACACTTTTTTTTTTTACGAGCATCATCAGTATGGAAGCATGTCCTCTGGAATGGTGGCTGAAGCATGAATGTTTAGCATATCTGGCACGTAAATATCTTGCAGTGCTGGCTACAAAAGTGTCATGTGAACGCCTGCTCTCACTTTCAGGTGGCATTGTAAATCAGAAGCTGGCAGCATTATTTCCTATAAATGTAAACAAACTTGTTTACTTAGCAATTGGCTGAACAAGAAGTAGGAATGAGTGGACTTGTGGGCTCTAAAATTTTACATTGTTTTGTTTTTGAGTGTAGTTATTTAACAAAAAAATTTACATGTTTAAGTTGCACTTTCGCGATAAAGAGATCGCATTACAGTACTTGTATGAGGTGAATTTAAAAATATTATTTCTTTTGTTTATCATTTTTACAGTGCAAATATTTGTAATAAAAATAATATAAAGTGAGCACTGTACACTTTGTATTCTGTGTTGTAATTGAAATCAATATATTTGAAAATGTAGAAAATCTAAAAATATTTAATAAATTGGTATTCTATTGTTTAACAATGCATTTAAAACTGTGATTAATCACAATTAATTTTTTTTAGTTTATTGCATGAGTTAACTGTGTTTAATCAACAGCCCTAATTTTAATATTAACATTAAGAGTGTTACATTTTTTAAAAAGTGCAGAGTCTTTGATAATAGACTGAATAAGAGAGAAAAAATGAAGTCAGGAAAGAAAGGGACAAATTTCACCCTGAAAAGGTTTGTTACTAACTCCATATGCATGAAGGACCTGAGTAGGCTTCCATTTCAGCCAATATAAGGCTCTTGTTGACTTCATTGGGGGTTGGATCAGGCATCAGCTGAAGAAGAGACTGATGCCAGCACATAGCAAGATAAGCCAATCAGGATGTCATAGGTCAGGGATTGGCAACCTTTGGCATGCGGCCCGTCAGGGAAATCCTCTGGCGGGCCGGGACAGTTTGTTTACCTGCAGCGTCCGCAGGTTTGGCCGATCGCAGCTCCCACTGGCCACGGTTTGCCGTTCCAGGCCAATGGGGGCTGCGGGAAGCGGTGCGGGTGGAGGGATGTGCTGGCCACCTCTTTCCGTAGCCCACATTGGACTAGAACGGCGAACTGCGGCCAGTGGGAGCTGCGATCGGCCGAACCTGTGGACGTTGCATGTAAATAAACCGTCCTGGCCCACCAGCGGATTTCCCTGATGGGCCGTGTGCCAAAAGTTGCCGATCTCTGTCATAGGTACTGATAACTGAATCAAAACAAATGCCCAAGAAGTATCTTCCCACAGCTCCACTAGACCTTGAGATAGAAAGTGAGTAAGTTTCAGAAATGCAGCAAGGTTAGAAGGTGCAACCTGTGACTTCTTATCAGAAGTTCTACACATCTGAAAAACTAAAAGAAGGACAGAAAGTATCCTTCAGCCAGTGCTTCTCTGCAACAAGGGGTCCTCACCAGTATGATGAATCAGTTGGTGATATAAAGCAATGCTAAAGGTCAGTCAGATTATAACTGAAATATATTTTAATTGAGAATATTGAATTATTGTGACTCAGTGTTATCACTTTCACCTTTGCAACTGTGAAACCCTAAGGACAATGTGTTCCTGCACAGGGAATGTAAACTGATTTAGATAAAACAGAGAAAGTTTATATCTTATTTCAATTTGATATAAGATTGGTTTCTACTAAGCACTTTGTCTTAAAAGGATTCTAAGCAAATAGTCTTAATAGATCCTCTAGATAAACTAAGGCAGCCCTACACTTACCAAAATCTATACTTTTATTAAGGTAGTGTCCTAGAGGCTGCAAGTGAAATTGCTGTTCCATGGTGCTGGACATAGTACAGATACATAGTAAGAGATGGTCCCTGCCCCAACAAGCCTACAATCTAAATAGAAAAGCCAGACGAAGGGTGGGAGGAGAGATAAAATGACTTGCCAAGGTCATACGTAGGGTTTCAGTGGCATAGCCAGGAATAGAAGTCTTGTCTCTTGATTCTTATTCCACAACCCTATACACTGGACTACAAGCTTTAGTGCCTACTTTGTTTAAGTTAACCCATCTGGTGTATTACTTCTGTTCCAGCTTGCCCAGAGAAGACTGACTCCTAAAGGAAAAGGGTGTTACTCTTACAGAAAGTACAGTTTCTGTAGAAAGTTCTATATCAGAGAGACAACAGTAGAGCTGGTAACTGAATTAAAGTACTTTGTATTTTTGTCATAATGCCGTTAAGCATGTTTTCACTTGTCCGAATCATGATATCTCACAATGTATTAAAAAAGCCATTATCTGATAAAGAGATCATAGACCCTTAAATTTAAATTATGAGAAACAAGAGCTTGGCCTGTTTAGCCTAACCAAAAGAAGACAGAGGGGAGATATGATTGCTCTCTATAAATACATCAGAGGGATAAATACAAGGGAGGGAGAGGAGTTATTTAAGTTAAGTGCCAATGTTGACACAAGGACAAATAGATACAAACTGGCCATCAACAAGTTTAGGCTTGAAATTAGATGAAGGTTTCTAACCACCAGAGGAGTAAAATTCTGGAATAGCTTTCCAAGGGAAACAGTGGGGGCAAAAAACCTAACTGGCTTCAAGGCTGAGCTTGATACATTTATGGAGGGATGGTATGATGGGACTTACCACAGTGACATGTAGCTGATCTGTGATTGCTAGAAGCAAATATCTCCAATGGCTGGTGATGGGACTCTAGATGGTGAGGGCTCTGAGTTACTATACAGCAATCTTTCCCAGGTGTCTGGCTGGTAGGTCTTGCTCACATGCTCAGGGTCTATCTGATCACCATATTTGGGGTCAGAAAGGAATTTTCCCCTGGGTCAGCTAGGCAAAGACGCTCGGGGTTTTTCGCCTTCCTCGACAACATGAGGCATGGGTACTAGGATAGCTCCCAATATGCCAGCCTCTTCATGGGACACCTCAAAAAAAATTCTGTATAAATGCACCACGAAATCAATGATTTACCTGAGATACTTTGATATTTTCAGCACCCATCCATTAATCTCTCTATAACACCCCTACACAGGCATCAACTTCCTCGACACCAATCAGTGGCAACAATGGAAACCTACAGACAACCACATACAATAAACCCATCGATCCCCACACTTACCTTCACAGGTCAAGCAAGCATCCCATACACACCAAGAAATCCGTTTTCTACAGCTAGGCACATAGACACCACAGAATATGTTCCAAGGAGAAATTACAGGATATATACCTTAACACACTTAAAACTGCCTTCACCAAACAAGAACACTCCACCAGAGAAGTAGATCATATCATGGAATGGACCACTCAAAATACCCCAAGAAAACCTACTTCAATATGAAAATAACCCCCACTGAACACACATCCCTACTTGTCACCTACCACCCCACACTGGAACCCATACGAGGTATCAAACAAACAATCACAACCCATACTCAATGGGGACCACATCCTAAAAGAAATCTTTCCTGAACCCTGTCCACTGAACTTCAAACAACCTCTGCAAGCTCATCAGAAACAAACTGTCCACAGACCAGGACACACGAACTGAAAATGGCACTAGACCCCCTGACAGAACAACATATGTCCACTGCTAGAATGATCAACACCCACTACAACACACCTTTCATAATCCATGGGCCTACACATGCCTATCACAACATGTGGTGTACTTCATGCAGTGCACTAAAGCCCCAGTAACTAAATGGTTGAAACCAGACAATCATTTATTCCCTTTAATAAACTCACATAAGAAAATGATTAGACAAAAACACCATTTCACCTGTGCATGAACACTTTTCACAAAATAATCATTCTATATCTGATTTCAGTTCTCATCCTCGAAGGAAACCTGTACAACATCTTCAAAAGATGATCCTGGGAGCTCAAATTCATAACTTTGCTAGATACTAAAAATTGACTGACTTGAGACACTGGATTTATGGTGTATTACAATCTATAACCCACTAAACCACCCCGCCCCAGCTTTTTTTTCCCTCTCCTTTCCCCATTCTGACTACAGAGTTGTTAACATTCACCTTGAATGATTCCTTGAAATTATGCTAAATAATCTGTTCCACCTTGTTTTAGCTGTGACACTGAGTACATTTCCCAGACCTGAAGAAGAGCTCTGTGTAAACTCAAAAGTCTGTCTCTCCATCACCAACAGATGTTAGTCCAATAAGAGAGAATACCTCACCCACCTTGTCTGAGTGACATTAAGTCTGTTGCATGTAATGTACTGAAAACATTGCTCTAGTTCATAATCAATTAACATAGTATTAAGCTTTTCCCTTTAATCCATTTGAGCTTTAGTTATTGGCTGTACACATTCTGACTGACAGGCACATTTGACTTTGTCATTGCATATTTTCAATAAGTATAACATTTAGCACTCCTCATCTGGGGACTTCTATTTTATATATAAATAAAAATATGAGTGAGTCACTGTGACGGGTACGCCACTGTGACGGGTTGGATCACAGAAACTCCCCTGGGAGCTGCCAACTGATGTGCCAAGACTACCCCTGCTACTGTTTTCCCTGCCAGCTCAGGACTCCTGCATCCTGTTTTGCTGAGCCAGACACTACTGTCTGCTCCAACACAGACCCAGGGTCTGAATTACTTGCCCCAAAGCTGCAAGTTTACCTGAAAACAGCTCACAGAAGTGTGCTTGTCTTTAGCACTCAGATGCCCAACTCCCAATAGGGTCTAAACCCAAATAAATCCGTTTTACCCTGTATAAAGCTTATACAGGGTAAACTCATAAATTGTTCGCCCTCTATAACACTGATAGAGAGATATGCACAGTTGTTTGCTCCCCCAGGTATTAATACATACTCTGAGTTAATTAATAAGTAAAAAGTGATTTTATTAAATACAGTAAGTGGGATTTAAGTGGTTCCAAGTAGTAACAGACAGAACAAAGTAAGTCACCAAACAAAATAAAATAAAATGCGCAAATCTATGTCTAATCAAACTGAATACAGATAATCTCACCCTCAGAGATGCTTCAGTAAGTTTTTTCTCAGACTGGACACCTTCCAGGCCTGGGCACAATTCTTTTCCCTGGTACAGCTCTTGTTCCCGCTCAGGTGATAACTAGGGGATTCTTGATGATGGCTCCTCTCCTCATCTCTGTTCTGTTCCACCCCTTTATATATCTTTTGCATAAGGTGGGAACCCTTTGTCCCTCTGGGTTTCCACCCCCCCTCACTGGAAAAGCACCAGGTTAAAGATGGATTCCAGTTCAGGTGACATGATAACATGTCACTGCAAGACTTCATTACCCACTTGCCAGCACACAGGTATACAGGAAGACTCACAGGTAAAACACAGCCATCTGCAGACAATGGTCCTAGTTAATGGGAGTCATCAAGATTCCAAACCACCATTAATGGTCCACACTTTGCATGATTAAAATAGGCCCTCAGAGTTATATTTTATATTTCTAGTTTTAGATACAAGAGTGGTACATTTATACAAATAGGATGATCACACTCAGTAGATTATAAGCTTTATAATGATACCTTACAAGAGACCTTTTGCATGAAGCATATTCTAGTTACATTATATTCACTTATTATCATGTTTTTATAAACCATATAGACTGCACAACGTCACAGTCACATTCCATCACTTTTCCGCTTATACAAAAATTAGATAAGATTCATTAAAAACCTGCGTAATAGGGCACTGACTCAGAACAAGTGACAGGATGCTTTCCATAGGTCCAAAACTTTTATCATGTAGAGTGAATTAAATCCATTCTGATGAGTTAGGGTTACACTGATGAAATGCAACAATAAGATATGTTTTTTTTCTCCAGTCTTTTCCTTGGGGCATTCCTCTGAGGCTACGTTTAATTTCTTTTGTGTGTATCATTGAAACATGGCATTATACCCTAGTATGCACCACTGCATTTTAGATTTTGATTTCTTATTCTTCACACATCCAGACACTCATTTAACTTTGTGGAAAAACCATGAACAACCAACTAACTTTTTGGAATGGAGCCCTAATTGTATGAAAGTTCTCCCTCTAAATGAGCCAGAACAAACCCAACTCATCAAATATAATTTTGATAATGAACATCACCATTTTACATTCAAATACCTCCCAAAATGGTGGCAATTTATTAATGTCAGATTAAAGGGCTCAATTCATTATTCCCTTTCAGTAAAGAGGCAGTTAATGAGTGATGCATGCACATGGACAAGCTTCTAATTAGAACTCCTATATGTGTTGAAAGCTTGGTGCTGGGATACTGAGTGCCTGCCAGCAGACTATTGACATTTTTTCCTCTTTTGCAGAACATGCCTATTTATACAGCTTATTGCTAATGAGATGCTAATTGAGACTGCCATATCTAAATAAAAACCTACTTGTGTGTAAATTGCTGAATCGCCTAAATGCAGCTCTGTTGCAGAACGTTCTCTCCTGACTCACTTTCTTCAGCATTCTCTGTTGCTCTGATTGAAAGGTAATTTTGGAACAATGGAAGCAGGGAGCCTATCAGGGTTTGTGTGTGCGTGTGTGGTTGGTATTTCTAATATTAGTTTAGAAGAGAACTAGTGAATACGTGCCTGGGTATTTACATCCAATTTTGTCTTCAGACAACAATGGCAAAACAAGCTTAAATGTGCAGAATGCTTTGCAGAACAAATAGAAAGACAAGGTTCCCTTCCCTGAATAGATTACAATATAATTCTGCATGCAATACAAAGACCACAGGCAACAAAATGCTGGAAAGGGATAGAGTCAGGAAGAGCAAGGGATACACAAGGTCATGTGGTTTCTCGGTTTTACGTTGCACATATCTTGGTGGTTTGGATAGGTACTAAAGCAAACATTCTGACCACTCTAAATTTGCAGATGTCCACTGCTGATCTTACCTTTAGTTAATCATTCTATTGCCTATAACCCGAGACATGATATTTTCCTAGGAAGATCAGGTTTAGTAAATGGTATAACCAGGAATAATGGCAAAGTGCATCTCTTGGCTGAACAATTCCTCCAGGGGAAAATCTATGCTCCTGAACCGTCTTACTGAGAATAGCAGTCACACAGTAGTAAACATCTTCACTGGTCTAATGTATGGAGTTTTGTTATTTGGTTGTTTAACACATTCAGAAGTTGTGTCTGGCTTCCCTTTCCCATCTATATACATTTTTTTTGAGAATAAGACTAAAGCACTACACCTCTACCCCGATATAACGCGACCCGATATAACACGAATTCGGATATAACGCAGTAAAGCAGCACTCCGAGGGGGCGGAGCTGCATGCTCTGGCAGATCAAAGCAAGTTCGATATAACGTGGTTTCACCTATAACACGGTAAGATTTTTTGGCTCCCGAGGACAGCATTATATCTGGGTAGAGGTGTATTGTCTTTGTATCACATCTAAAATTGGTCTGTATACATTTCAGGGAATCATTCTCTAATATTCTGCATGATTTTGGTCTAATTAGAATTTGTTGTGATGTGTTTTTAAGTGTTACTTTTATATTGCTCCATGATGGAGTACAAACTCAAATCTAGCTCCTAGTATGTGTTACTCTACTGTTAGCAAGACATAGCCTAGTCAGAATGAGATGAAAAAGGGGATGTGTCTCTCAGTATCTGGACAGCATCATCTTCCTCATCAGAGAAATACCAAAGATGATTGAAATCCAATCCCAATCAATCCTCTCTGTTGACTGCTTCTCGGAGGGTTATTCAAATCTCTCTATCTGGATCTCTTCATTCTTAGGCGGGGTCTACACTACAGCGGGGGTCCGACCTAAGATACGCAACTTCAGCTACGTGAATACCGTAGCTGAAGTTGCGTATTTTAGGTCGGCTTACCTGGCGGTGAGGACGCGGGAAAGTCGACCGCTGCCGCGCTGCCGCCGACTCCGCTGCCGAGGTGGATTTCCGGAGTCGACGGCAGAGCGATCAGGGATTGATTTTACCGCGTCTTCACTAGACGCGGTAAGTCGATCCCTGATAGACCGATTGCTACCCGCCAGATCGGCGGGTAGTGAAGACATGCCCTTAGTTGCTGTAAGCAACAACAGCACCATTAACATTTCCATAGCCTCCTTTGTCCAAGGTTCCCTTTAAATTACATTGCTGAACAATCAGCCGTAGCTGTTCCACTGTCATTAACATACACTAGGCTATGGGGAAAGAGGGAGAATGTTTGGGTGGAACAGAGATATGCTCTGGACAGTACCAGCATAAGCACTCTGTGGAATAGTGGAAATGCTTGTTTAAAACGGAAGGAAATGTCACTGTTTATAAAGTCCCCACCACCAGTTCTTCTACCCCTCCCCCCAAGTCCAGGAGGAAAAATACGTTATTATTCAGAGACTTAATGTGACTCTCTTGAGTCTAATGTCCCGCTCACTACTAGTTAGCAAAGAATGCTCAAGAGGTTCTCAGAGCCATCATTTGGCCTGTTACTCACACATGTACTGCTAAAATGCAGCCCCTTCTGGGGCAGCAGCTGCTTGAGGACATATAACACAGGATAGACAGGGAAGGATTACATTAAAACTTCAGGAGAATGTAAGTAGATAGGGTAATTAGTTACCTGACTGAGGAATTACAAGGAGGTTACTGGATTTTTAGTGCTCAGCGCCTTGCTTTTCTGTCTTACCCTAACAAGAGCACCACTAGCAGTACCGAGATCCTTTCAAAAGTCTCTATGGCACTGACTTAGAATGGATTCAAAGGAAAGAGGCCACATTCTCAAATCAGCAACTCCTGCAGAATCCAGGTACCACTAACACTGCTCAAATGAAGTGGACTGTATTGCAGGGTCTGTGCACTGCAATAGAAATTTCAGTCTCCTCTGCAGCAGCCAACACATCAACTCATTTAGGAAGCACTATAATGGCACTTGTAACAAGGAGATGTGGGCGGACCAGGGGGAAGAAAGTCAACAGCAGAAAACACACCCATACAATGACTTCTGGAGCCCAAAAGGGCAGGCTTTATCTTCAGGTAAGAGAGTCCTGCCCTTTTAAAAAACAGACAGGAAAAGGGGAAAAAAACAACAAAACAAAAAAGTTAAACGGTGACTCGCTCCCCAGCTTTGATAGCCTGAGTCAAGCAAAGGACAGCTTACTTTAGCCAAGCTTCTCAGAAGGGTCCCTCCACCCACTGCTGCTCCTGGATCAGTCCTGCTGGGAATTCAGGTGGCTTTCCTCAGCTCCTTGCTTAGAAGAGAACAAACAAACAAACAAATCAAAGAATCTTCCCTCTTCTACTTTCAGGTCTGGTTTCTGTGTCATTAAACTTGGGAGAAGGCTGTGGGGCTGTTTCTCTTCCTTTAGCATTTATATATGTCTCCTTGTTGTCCAAAAGCATCTCACTCCTTAATATAAGGGCTATGGAGTAATTCCTTCCTCAGCAGTCTCCACTCTCTCTCGAGAATCCCTGCAGAAATAAACAACCAGCTATAGCTCTCCCAAGGGAAAGGAGTTCATTCTTTTGCTTCTAACTGAGGAACTGGGGCCCAAATCCACAGCATTACAACACTTTACTTGTAGGTGTCTGTCTAGCCAACCAGTGGAACCCCAAACCTGAGTTAGGTATTCAGCCTCCCTATACAATGCATGGGAAGAGCTAGGCCCCTAAGAATGTGATCACAAAAGTCAGCATGCTAGGTGGGGAGCTGCGTAAGCTAGGCAATAGCAAACACTGAGGAAAGGGATGTGTCCGAAGCCCCACTCCTATTTGAGACTTAGGCACCTGCCTTTGCTTGAGATCCACAGCTAGGAACCCTTTGCTGGAGTGAGCTATCTAAGCCCTTTCTGTGCACAGTCAACTCCACACAATACAGTCGCAGAGGGAATCCTCTTCCCTTAGAATATTTAGCCCAGTGCTTAGGGAACTCACCTGTAATATGGGAAACACCACTTCAACCCAGGGGTGTAGCCAAGGTTGGGCCTGGGTGGGCGGCACCCCACCCACTTAGCATCCAGGCCCACCCCTGGCTCTGCTCAGGCCCCAGTGCTTGCCCCACTCTGGCCACCCGGCACTTCATTTGGGGAGCGGCGTCAGGGTGTGGGGGCTTGCCCAGCTGCAGCTCCACCCGGCACTCCTGCTGGGAATCAGGGTCAGGGGCTTGCCCTGCTCCGCCCACCTGCCCAGCGCTCCAGCCAGGGAGCGGGGTTGGGACGCAGGCACTTGCCCAGCTCCACTCGGCGCTCCTGCCGATGAGCAGGATCTTGCCCCGCTCTGCCCACCCAGGCCCTGACCCTCCTCCCCAGCTGGAGCCCTGGGCAGGGGGCTGGAGCGGGCAGAGGTGCGGGGGCACCCATTTTTCTGGGCCCCCCGAGACAGGTTGAATCACAGAAACCCCCTTGGGGCTGCCAACTGATGTGCCAAGACTACTTCTGCCCCTGCTTTCCTGCCCTGGCAGCTTAGGACTTCAGTGCCCTGCCTGGTTTGAGCCAGACCCGTTAGCCTGCTGCAAACCCAGACCCAGGGTCTGAACCATGTCCTCTAACAGCTGTAGGCGTAACTGAAAGCAGCTAACAGAAGTGTTCCTGTCTTTAACACTCAGATGCCCAACTCCCAATGGGGTCTAAACCCAAATAAATCCGTTTTACCCTGTATAAAGCTTATACAGGGTAAACTCATAAATTGTTCGCCCTCTATAACACTGATAGAGAGATATGCACAGCTGTTTGCCCCCGCCCCAGGTATTAATACAAACTCTGGGTTAGTTAATAAGTAAAAAGTGATTTTATTAAGTACAGAAAGTAGGATTTAAATGATTCCAAGTAGTAACAGACAGAGCAAAGTGAATTACCAAGCAAAATAAAATAAAACACACAAGTCTATGTCTAATCAAACTGAATACAGATAAAAACCACACCAGTTCCAGTAAGCTTCCTTTTACAGACTAATCTCCTTCTAGTATGGGTCCAGCAATTACTCTCACCCCCTGTAGTTGTTGCCCTTTGTTCCAGTTTCTTTCAGCTGAAGACAAAATGGAGGGATCTCCCCTGGGTTTAAATAGACTTTCTCTTGTGGGTAGAGACCCCCTCCTCTCTCCTATGCAAAGTCCAGCTACAAAATGGAGTTTTGGAGTCACCTGGGCAAGTCACATGTCCATGCATGACTGAGTTCCTTACCAGCCAAGCCACATTCCTGGGAAAGCCCAGATGTGGATTGGCATTTCCAAGTTCATTGTTGGCTTAAGGGCTTCTTGACTGGGCACTTACTGAGAATGGTCTTTTCTCAGGAAGCTGACCAACTGCTTCACTAAAACCTACTTAGAATCAAACAAGTATGCAGCCAATATTCATAACTTCAAATACAAATAATGATACATGCATACAAATAGGATTAATTGATTCAGTAGATCATAACCTTTACATAGATATGTTACATGGCATATGTAGCATAAAACATATTCCAGTTGTGTCATATATATATATACACATTCATAAGCATATTTCCCTAAAGCCTTATGGGGGGCACTGTCACATCCCCCAACTGGCTGGGGCCCCTGGGCATGCCCCCTTGGCCCAGTGGCTAATCCGCCACTGGCAGTAGGGTGGGCGAGTGGGCGGGTGGTCCAGCGGCAGCAGAGGAATCCTCCAAAAAGGTAGGTCTGCCGCTGGGGGAGCCAGGCCTGGCATGGAGTGGTGTAGATGGGAGCCGTTGCCGCTGGAGAGCGACATCTCCTCCCAGAGCTGGGTGCACTCCTGGGGCCCTGGAGGGCCCTGGCCAGAGCATCCATCGCCCACCCACAAGGCTGGCTGAAGGGGGGGGAAAGGCAGCCCTGATCCCTTCTGTCCCCCACCCCCGGTCATTGCCCACCCACCAGAATTCGGGACCCACCCAAGTGTCCCATCATGGCTATGCCACTGCTTCACCCCCCCCCACCCCATACCTTATGAGGAGAATGGATTTCAACTGGGGTTCCCACATCTCAGGTGCATACCCTAGCTCCTGGTTTTGTTGTATTAATTTGGATGGTGTTAACATAACGCTTTCACTGTCCAACATTAAATAGTTTTAAACAAGGTTTGGGGTTTGGTATACAGAGACCTCAGTCTGCTTAGTACCATGGCAAATATGCCATTAAAAACAGTTAATACTTTACATTTCAAATGCTTTAAGTGAGGCTTTGTTCCCTTTCCCTTTAGCTGAAGAAAGTTTTAGAAAGAAAACTCCTTTGTTTGACAATCTCTTAGGGCTTGTCTACACTTACCAGGGGATCAACGCACAGTGATCGATGCATCGGTGGTTGATTTAACGGGTCTAGTTAAGACCCTCTAAATCAACCGCAGATCGCTCTCCAGTCGACTCCTGTACTCCACCAGATGGAGGAGAGTAAGGGGAGTCGACGGGAGAGCATCTCCTGTTGACATCACGTAATGTGGACCCTGCTTTAAGTAGATCTAAGCTACATCGACTTGAGTTGTAACTCAAATTGCGTAGCTTAGATCGACTTTTCCCTGTAGTGTAGACAAGGCCTTAGATGGTATTAAAGATGGTAATAACTGTCCTTTTGGGTAAAAGAAGTTAGTTGGTATAAGCTGGAGTTATTATTGCTGCTGCTGTTAAAGTCAAAAACAAGAGAAGACATTTAGCTGAGATAGGCTGGAGCAGTTGTTGCTGCTTTTAAAGTCTGCTCCTGTTTCATCTCAGGTGAGTTTGGGATTCAGATGGAACTGGTAGGGGTGGCAGTGTCATCCAGATCCCTCTCTCCACCCCGAGCTGGTCAGGACATCCCTCATGATCTGGGCAAAAAAGGTCTGGGGTCCCAGGAGATGGTGGGGGTGATAGCCATGATGAGAAAGCTTGCTCCAGGAGCCTCCATCTATTTGTCCCTCTTTTCTATCTTTCTCACACAAAAAACCCCTCTTTAATAACCCAAAAAGGGAATGATGGGTGGAATAGCCCATCCCTCATTATTTTGACCACCAATTGGGCCTCCTGTCTGACACCATTTTTGTTCATTCATTTTCAGTTTCACATCACTTACTTTTAACAAGCATAATTTTTACAGTCTTTGAATTAAATTAACGTGGCCTTTTTGGTTTAGACTAATCCAATTTCTCTGTCTGGTTTTCTTGCACCTATTCCCATCAACATTTATTACAGATTGTAACATTTTATTAACTTACACTCACTTTTTTCCAACTAAAACTCACAGTTAGGGTAAATTTGTAGGCCTAATTATTGCAAGTCGATAGAGTCTCTCTCTCTAGCCAAATGCATATTTATTTATTTATACGGTGAAACAGCTTTATCAGGAGAGAGAGTCCCACATCAGATTAACCCATAGTCCAGTAGTCAGAGCACTAACATGAGAGGCGGGAGACCCAAGTTAAAATGCCTCCTCCCACATCCCAGGTGAATTCTCTAACAACTGGACTAAAGGTTAGAAAGGAGTCCTCCTCCCCCACCCCCACACGGTCAATCTGTGTGGCATTAGCTATCCTCTGAGAATGTCTACTGGATCAGCCTCAGCAGATGAGATAGGTAGGGGAACACCCATCTTGAAATGGTTTCAGGATTGCACAGGGGTATAGGTTTGAGACAAGTGTGTGGATGCCTACACTGAGGCATTCTGCACATGCCCAGAGGCAGAAACTTAGGCACTTACATTTTTGCTATAAAAGTCTCCAAAGTGTCCCGTAGGAACTTTAGGGTGCAGTTTAGCAGAGGTTTTGAGGATCTCAGTGCTATCTAAATTTTAGACTTCGGTGACCAAGTCCTGGCTGTGGCTCTGGGTCAGGGTCTGTACCCCGCCCCCCATCACAGTACTCCTTAGAACTTCTCCCTGTTGCCACTTCCTGCAATTTTATTGCAAGTCTAACCCTACTGGGAGTTTTTTTAAAGCCCCAGCTCCTGGAGTTGAGTGACTGCGTGAGAATCTCAGCTTTATGTTTGTTAAAGAGCAATTTTCTTTCCCTCATTATTGAAAAGAAGTTTGAAATGTTACCAGTGTATGCTAAAGGCCTGAAAACCAGAAGGAAAATAAAATGATTTTAAAGTCAGGCTGGGTTTTTTTTGTTTTTTGTTTTTGTTTTTTGGTGGTGGCAGTGGGGAGTTTGGCTGACTCATGATTTTTTAATGCTAGGGGTTGGCGATATTTCTCCCCTATCTAAGCCCTGAATTTGTCCAAAATCTTTAGCCTTGTGAAATCTACAGACTCACAATACAGGGTGGCATGGCTGCTGGCAAGCTCATGATTACCCCCTAAGGTAATACACCACTGCAAGCTTTCTTTGCCTCAATGATTCAGTTTGGACAAGCTCTTAGAACTGATGTAGTTTTGCCATGCTTTTAAGTGTCTAAACTGTAAGTAGCAATAAACAAACATTTTACAAAAAGAGGAAAGGGTCATCTAGTCCAACATACTTGCCCATGTTTGTTTTCTTTGTCTCATCCTATCTAACATAGTACTAATGGTAGCATGTTTGCCTGTATTGGAGTACAAACTTATCTAAGGGACATCCAAAGCCTTGTGTTGTAAGATTAATAGATGTTAGGCTAAATGTATGTGAACACTGAGGTGATTTTTTATTATAAAATAAATTTCTCCTTATTTCTCATCAGACTTTGCTCAAGACTAACCTTATTAAATGATTATATTGAAGGTAATAGAGTCTGAGAATTCTTCTTGTTGGAACTTGTTAAAGCCAGGAAACATGACAATCACAATCATTTCAGTTTAATCAGTATTTCAGTATTGCCCTGTTCAACTCTGTCAGCAGTTTATTTTTGCATCTTATTTTCCGAATCATGTCTTTAAAGTAGTCTGTTTGGTATCAGTGTCAAGTTCTAAGGTTTTCTTTGTCTGAACTTTTGGCACTTTATCTTGTTAAAACACCAACTTAAGATTCAGAAGCTGAGATCTTTACATTAGCAAGCTTGACTTCAGCCTCTCATTTTTAAAATATCTTTGAAGGGTCATCTGTATAATTAAGGGGGTGGAGAGAAGGATTGTTCCCAGAATAGACATAGGTGAAGGAAATTCCTCTGTGCCTGGATCCCTCTTTCCTGCATGAAACAGGGGATCATCTATGTAACTCAGCTCTGTCCAACCCTGCATACTATGGAGAATTATCTGCAGGTCTAGGGATGCATACATGAGACAGAAGCATGGGGTATGGGATGGGCCAGATATAGCCTTCTCCTCCTCCCCCCCCCCCCCCCCGAAAAACACAAAGTAGGAGCATTTATAGCTTTTAAACCTACATTTGAATTAACCTTTTCACAGTGTTCCTGTACCTCCAAACCAATGCTCATTCTGTAGGGAGTTAAATCCTTCCCTTTCCCCTCCACCACAACAAAATAAATTGGGGTGTATTCCCCAGGACCCATTCTTCCCCTGTATTTATGCTAGATGTTAAAAGGGAGCTTCCCGTCACCCATGTAATAATTCATTCCTATGATTCTGCCTCCACCCCTTGTTTGTGCTTTCTCTATTTGTCTGATTCCCCACAGTAACTGCAATTCCATATATAAAACTGGAAGAAAAGAAATTGAACTACATATCAGAACTGAATAGCATAGGACATGAATCAGAGGGGTGGCAAAATCACAACCAGCCAAGGGACTCCTATCAATACAGGGCTCAAGGTCGACAAACATAGCGGGGATGAGGAGGGAAACAAGAAAATTTAAGAGATTAATTAAAGAGCCTCCATGTGGCTATAAAGGACACTAGGAAATAATTTACTTAACAGGAGGGACTGCCTGACCTCTAGAAGAAATGCAGAAGACTGCTATGATGGAAAATTCTACAGAGACAATGAAAAAGTGAGCAGAAACTCCAGCTGAACAGGCAAGACTGAAAATGACCAAAAAAATCTAGGTATATTAATGGGCTAAAACACTAGCTCACAATAAGGTGTCCAATTCCATTTCATCCAATGACAGATTAATTCACTGTATGCAGATGAGAGAAACCCACAGCTTTGAAGTTATCCATCTGCCTTCTGGAAATACCTGCCCACCAACATGTTCCCCTTTGAGGGTCCTTCAAAATATCATTGGACCCTCCCATATTTTCACTATAGCATTATTCTTCCTGCTGTGGAGATGTGGCTGCAGCTGTCTCTGGTGCCTATTAACAATATGGCCTGTGTTTTGTTCAAAGGGAGAGTTAAAACAAGAGGTATAGTTCCAAATGGGAGAGGGAATGCGGGAGGTGGGCTGTTGATTGTGACTTCCATCTGACAGAGCAGCAGTATCTTTCTGAGAAGCATGAGTGTGGAGATGGAAGGGGACCAGAAAGCTGATCTTGGAAGACAAATAGAACCAGTGGGATATCGGAGCTAGTGAGTGTGTGGGGATATGACAGGGACTTTCAATTAATATTGGGGAGGTGGGAAGAGAGAAAGGGGAATTTCCCCTTTATTGGATAAACTCTAAGGACAACAGAAAAGCCCCGTGTGCACCTGATTATCCCCCCCCCCCCCCGAGAGCAACACAAGCACGTTTAGCTTCAATAGCTGCAGGTGCTAAGTTCAATTTCCCATGACTTTAAACTTTGTCCATCACAAACACTACCCCAAGTGGGACTGGATTTGTGCCACTGGATGCAGAAAGCAGGCATGTTCGTGAGAAAAGCCAAAGTCAGTGCTCCTGAGCGTAGTGCACTGGAGTTCATTCTGCCTGCCTGTCTCTTTACACTGCTTTCTCAGGTGGTGTTCTGAGACAGGGAGTAGCTAACGAAGTGTGGGGGAGACACTGCAGAAGGGGGAAAAGAGGAGACACCCCATGAACACCCAAGTATCTCTGGGCCACTTACTCTGCCCATCCCTTCCAAGCAGCAGTCTGTAGGGAAGGAGGAGCTGACCAGGAGCAGACAATAGGTTTTGGTCAGGGGAGCATGGCAGGAGGATAGAGTGAGCAAGCTAAGCAGCCATCATTTCTCACAGAAGAGCTGTGGGGCAGCAGTGAGCAAGCCATCTCTGAGCTCTTTCTGCTCCTTGCTCCTCCTTCCTTCCCCTTAGGGTATGGACTCAGCTTGCTTTTTCCCACCTTCCTCCCCCCTCCAAACATTACCATTGCCCTCCTGGCCAGCTCTAATCCTTCCCTTGCAGAACTCTTTCCCAGGCAGGTGTGGTTCCAGGGGTGTCACTGGAGGAGCAGCAGCAGCTAAGGTCTTTCTGGGGCCAGAATGCAACAGGTGCAGAGGACCCCAGAAGGCAGTTGCATTTATTGAATGGGGAGGGTGAAAGATAGGAGTAGAGCGTTGATTGAACTGGAAGCAGGATGAGCCAGCATTTATCAAACTGAGGGCAGTCTGACTAAGGGCCACTCTCCTCTCTTTGAACTCTCTCCCCCCCTGACACTGCACAAGAATCTCACACAGGCCCCCTGGATGGGATCCAAAAAGGTAACTAGGCACCTAAGTCTCAGTTTTGGCTCTCTGTGATCCACAAAACTCCCACCTAACCTTGTGCATACTGTGATAGACCCAGACCAGTTGGGAACAGCAGAGTAGCAGAAGGGAGATATACTAGCCACTGGATAAGTAGTTTTCTGTTCCCTGAGTGACTAGAGCAGGGGCTGCTCCAGGCTAATAGACCACCTGACTCCAATTAACCTGCTAAGAGTCAGGTGAGGCAATTAAGCACCTGACTCTAATTAAGGCCCCTCTGATGCTATAAAAGGGCTCACTCCAGCCAAGCCATGGGGGAGCAAGTGTGTGTGAGGAACTGGGAGCAAGAGGTGTGCAAGAAGCTGAGAGTGAGTAGGCGTACTGCTGGAGGAATGAGCAGTACAAGCGTTATCAGACATCAGGAGGAAGGTCTGGTGGTGAGGACAAAGAAGGTGTTGGGAGGAGGCCATGGGGAAGTAGTCCAGGGAGTTATAGGTGTCGTGCAACTGTACCAGGAGGCACTCTAGACAGCTGTAGTCCACAGGGCCCTGGGCTGGAATCCGGAGTAGAGGGCTGGCCTGGCCTGGGTTCCCCCCATACCTCCCAACTCCTGATCAAACACAGGAGGAATTGACCTGGACTATAGCTTCTACCAGAGGGGGAGGTCTCTGGACTGTTTCCTGACCCACTCTGTGAAGCGAGCAAATCTGCCAATAAGCGCAGGACCCACCAAGGTAGAGGAGGAACTTTGTCACAATATCTACATTTTCAGGGTAAAAGTATCTGCTTCTGGGCATGTGAACCACAGCTTTTTTTTTTTTTTTTTGGCCTGCTTGGGGCAGCAAAAACCCTGGAGCTGGCCCTGATATGGGGTCAGACCAACGGTCTGTCTAGCCCTGTATCCTGACTTCCAACAGTGGCCACTGTCAGGTGTTTCAGAGGGAATGAACTGAACAGGCAATTATCGAGTGATCCATCCCCGGTCATCCACTCCCACCTTCTGGCAGTCAAAGTCTAGGGAACCCAGAGCATAGCGTTGTATGCCTGACCATCTTGGCTAATAGCCATTGATGGACCTATCCTCCAGGAACATATCTCATTCTTTTTTGAATCCTGTTATAGTTTTGGCCTTCACAAAATCACCTGGCAATGAATTCTACAGGTTGACTACACTGTGTGAAGCAGTACCTCCTTTTGTTTGTTTAAAACCTGCTGCTTATTAATTTCATTGGGTGACCTCCTTGTGTTATATGAAGGAGTAAACACTTCCTTATTCACTTTCTCCACACCATTCATGATTTTATAGACCTCTGTCATATCCCTGCTTAGTAGTCTCTTTTCCAAGTTAAAAAGTCCCAGTCTTTTTAATCTCCTCATAAGGAAGCTATTCCATTTCCTTAATCATTTTTTTACCCTTCTCTGCATCTTTTTCAATTCTAATATCTTTTTTCTGATATGGGGCAACCAGAACATCATGTAGTATTCAAGGTGTGGGCATGCCATGGATTTATATAGTGGCATTATGATGTTTTCTGTCTTAGTATCTATTCCTTTCTTAATGGTTCCTATATCGTTGGGTTTTTTTGACTGCTGTTGCACACTAAGCAGATGTTTTCAGAGAACTATCCAAAATGACTCCAAGATCTCTTTCTTGAGTGGTAAGGTGATTTAGATCCCATCATTTTATATGCATAGTTGGGATTATGTTTCCCAATATGCATTATTTTGTGTTTATCAACATTGAATTTCACCTGACATTTTGTTGTCCAGTCACCCGGTTTTGGGAGATCCCTTTGTAACTCTTCACAGTAAGCTTTGAACTTAACTATATTGAGAAATTTTGTATTGCCTGCAAGTTTTGCCACCTCACTGTTTATCCCTTTTTACAGGTCATATAATAAAAGTGATTGGTGCAGGGGAACTGGAATCTGGCTCTCCCACCTCCTAGGTGGATGCCTTAACCACTAGGCGACAGGGTGAGTGTCAGTCAGTTTCCTGCACCTGCCCATCAACTCAGTGACTGCCCCATTGTGGAGAAACCATTAAATACTCATTGCACTAGTTAGGCAAGAGCCTTCCACAGATTGCAAAACCACTTTAAGTCAGAAAGGGAGAAACCATTCTTAAAAAAATAGATTTTAAAGATAAAACCGCATTATAAATCTGTTACAGCTGCTGTGACAACACAAATCAGATGTTCCATTTCAGCTGTTTTCACACATCTCAATGGCTAAAGTTTCACATCTTCAGTAAGGCAGTTCAGGAATTTTTTTTCAACTTTTGTGAAAAGTTTGTCCTTTGTTTAGTCAAAAATTTCAAATTTGGAAGTTTTTTAGCCAGCTCAGCAGATTTAAAGTGATAGAGTTATGGCCAAAGGCAACTTATGTAAAAAGTCAGATGACTATTCACTCATACTTTTAGCTCTTTTATTTATTTATTTTTCCCATTTCTAGTCCTCAGGTTTATAGCAACAATACTAATCATATGCAATCCTGCTGGAAATTCAGTAGATACATCTTTTGGGGTTGTTTCACTGAAAGTTTTAAATGCAAGCGTCACAGCCCGGCTAAAGCTGGAGAGCCTAAGCTCCCTTGGCACCTACATTTTACTGTAAAAGTTCCTTAGGTACCTATGTTTCTGCCTCAGGGCACATCATGGACTGCTTCCTCACTAAAGACGTCCAGATGCCTATGCCTCAGTACAGTCCTCAAACGGGGTGGAGATAGGAAAAGGACTGTCTATCTTGTCTACTGGGCCCAATCTGGTAGATGGGCATGACTAACCCCACATAGGGGGAAAGCCGTCCCTTCTAAAGTTTAGAACAATGATTCAGGCATTCACCTAAGCTGTAGGAGACCACCTGTTCAATTCTCCCACTCTGCCTTATGAGAAGGGATTTGAATAGGCATCTCCCACCTCTCTCAGGTGAGTGCTCTAACCCCTAGAGTGATTCTCATACCTCAGGCCCACTTAATGTTTAACTATTTAGTCACTTAAAGTGGAATAACTTTAGAGAGGGACCCAGCTCAGAATATCCCCTTGTCCAGTTGCTAGGACACTAACCTGAGAGGTGGGGAACCTCTGTTCCAATCCTGTATCAAGCAGAGGGGAAACTGAACCATGATCTCCCACATCCCTGATGAGTATTCTAGCTATTGGGATAAAGGTTATGAGACAGGGCCTCCCTCTAACTTGTGTGGAGCTGGGCGAGCACCTAATTCATTCTTGCAAGAAACATTTTAGGTACCTACATTACCTGACTTCAAGAGAAGGTTCCAGTCTATGGATCACAAGCAGAGATAGGCGCCCCTTTACAAGAGAGGGGAAGGGTTAAGACTCCCTGGCTCATGTGATCAACTCCCATTAGCTTGCTAGCTTTTCTGGATCCCATTCTTAGGCACCTATCTCTCACCATTCATTGTACGGGGAGCCTCGGCACCTAATTCAGGCTTTGTGGATCCCATTGTTATTCCAGTATTTTCTGGGTGCCTAAAAATTCGGAATTGTGATTCTGAGCAATGCAGCCCCTAAGAGCATTTGTGGATCTGGGCATTAGTTACCAGCCCACCTGGGCAGACTTGTTCTTCTGGGCAGTAGACAACTCTGACAAAGAATGCTTCCATGCAAATAGAGAACCATTATCAAGGTTTAACAACATACTCTCTTGGCAGCCCTGGATAACCATGCCTTAGAATTTCATCCCAATATGGAGGTTAAAAAACAGAAGGTGGATTAGCCTCACAATCAAAATGGAGTTTGTAGATTGAGATTATGAATTATCTGCATATATTTCTGTCAAACAGGAAATTGTGTATTGTACATGGACAGATTATCCAAATTGTCACAGCATAAATTGCATTAACCTTACAACAGTCCTGTGAGATAGCCAAGAGAATTACCCAGTTTTACTGATGCCAAAATTAAGACTGAAGTTAAAAATGGACCAACATTTTCAAAAGTGAGCACTGAAGTGTCAGGATGAGATCCACAAAAGGTGCTTATGTACCTGAATTTTGGGTTTAAGTGCCTAAATCCCAGTTGTGGCACCACTATGATCCACAACACTACTGCTGAACTTTTAGGCAACCAAGGAGTTAGATGCCTACAATTTTCCCTAGGTGCCCATTTTCCTGCCTTTGGGCAGGTGCACAGGTGCCTCAGTCTAGGCATCCAGATGCCTATCTCTGTTCCTAAGCCCCAGAACTGTTCAGAAACCAGAGAAAGATAGGGGTTTGGCTGCCTAAGTCATGTGGGGGGGCAGATCTGCTAGGTGTGCTCAAAGGACACCTACTAGATTGGGTTGCATTCAAAATGTTGCCACCACAGGAGGAGGGGCTGCCCATCTTAAAGCTTTTAGCACAGCGGTTACAGCATTTACCTGGGATGTGGGAAACCCAGGTTCAGTTTCCCCCTCTCTTCTAGAGGAGGGGAAAGTATTTGAACAGGGGTCTCTCTCATATGCATAATCATAAAGTTTAAGGCCATAAGGGACCACCAGATCATCTTGTCTGATGTCTTGCATATCACAAGCCACCAACATGAGCCAGCACCTGCACACTAAGCATGTCAAAATTATTACAGCCCACAGGAGACTAAATCATTATGTGCCACTGGCAGAGAACAGGAGGGACTGAGGTGCACCAGTGCCTGAGGCCTCTACAAATGTCCTCTGTGGGGCAGGCATACTCCAGGTGCTCCTGGTAATATTCCTGAAACGCCCGTCTGACACACTCGGCGACCTGCCACATGGACTCCTGGGAGACGAAGACATGGCAGGCGAAGCGGCTGAGCTCGGGGTGTTTGGTGATTGAACCCAAAGTAACAGCTGTTCTTGGGGTGAGATATACCCAGATAATCCTGGTAAGTGACATGCACTCACATGCTGCAGAGGAATGCTTCCCACCCCCCGCCCAAAAAAAAGTCACTGCCAATCTGACTGGGGAGAAAATCCCTTCCCACCTCCACATGTAGTGATAAGTTAAACTTTGAGTATGTGAGCAAGAACCAACTAGCCAAGTTCCAGAGAGAGAGAGAGAGAATGCTCGGTACCATCTCAGATCCCTGGCCTGCCCCCTCCAAAGTCCCACCTGCAGCCGTCACCATCCCTGAAACGTCAGAGGAAGGAGATAAAACCTCAGAATATGTTGGGGGAAACAATCCCTTCCTGACCCCTTCAGTTGGCCGGCAGAAACATGGAAGGATGAACTTTTAGAAACAAACTAAACCAGAAGTGAGCCCTAGAGCTGTAGATATCTGCCCCCACCATCACAAGTGACCCTGTCATTCAATTGCCCTTGTCCATTTGTGCAGCTCTGTCTTAAAACTAATTAAGTTGTTTGCCCCCCCTCAACTCCTATGGGGAGGAGTTTCCAGAACTTCACCCCTCTGGTGGTTAAAAACCTTCTTCTAATTTCCAGCCTTAATTTGTTCATTCCAGTTTAGATTAATTTGTTCTTGTGCCAACATTGTCCTTTAAATAGTTCTTCATTCTTCCTGGTATTTACCCAGTAATGTATTTATAGAGAGCAGTCATATCCCCTCTCAGCCTCCTTTTTCTTGGTTTCTAAACAAACCAAGACCTTTAGCCTTCCATTCCCCTGAACATCCTAGTAGCTCTTTTCTGCACCTGTTCCAGTGTAAATTAATCATTAAGCATGGGTGACCAAAATTTGTACACAGTATTCCAAATGAGGTTTTACCGGTGCCTTGTACAATGGCATTAATTTTTTTTTCTAACTCTACTGGACATGCTTCACCTGCTCCATCCTAGTATTGCATTTGACTTTTTCACACCTGCAGATTGGTGGCTCATAGTCATCCTGTGATCTAACCACACCCCCAGGCCTCCCTCCCTCCCTCCTCCTCTGTCACGTCCAAATGCCAAGACCTCTGGTTGTAGCAGAAATTATTACACCTTAAGTGCATGAACTTGCACTTTATACTGTTGAATTTCATCATATTTCTGTCACTCCGGTCTTTGTCATCCAGATCTTCCTGTATAATATGCCACTCATCTTCTGTATTGATAATGCCTCCTAATTTTGTATCAACAAATTTAATTATTGCACTCCTACTTTTTGTGCCAAGATCATTAATAAAAATATTGACTAAGATTGATCCCAAGACCACTTCTTGAAGAATTCCACCAATAATTTAATTCCAGGCTGATAAATTCACCTTTCAGCACCTGTTCCCTCTCCTTTAGTCAGTTCCTTATCCACCTTACAATTCTTACACTGATCTCCATCTTCCCTAATTTAAATAATAATTTCACATGTGGCACCATGTCAACTGCTTCACTGAAGTCCATGTATATTAAATCTATTGCATTACTCTTATCTAAAAAAATCACTTAAAGATGGAAATCAGGTTAGTCTGTTATGATCTACCTTTGGTAAACCCACATTGCATTACATCTTATGTCCTTGGGTTGGACATTAGGAAAAACTTCCTAACTGTCAAGGTGATTAAGCACTGGAATAAATTGCCTAGGGAGGCTGTGGAATCTCCATCACTGGAGATTTTTAAGAGCAGGTTAGACAAACGCCTGTCAGGAATGGTCTAGATAATACTTAGTCCTACCATGAGTGCAGGGGATTGGATTAGATAACCTCTTGAGGTCCCTTTCAGTGCTATGATTCTATGATCTCTTACCATTTACCTCTATGGGTTTAATTATTGTTTCCTTCACATTTTGTTCTAAAGCCTTGAATATTACTGAGGTCAGACTAACAAGTCTGTAATTGCCCAGATGCCTTCTTCCCCCCCTTTCTTAAATGTATGTTAGCTATTCTCCAGTCAGATCGTACTACCGTGCCATAGACAGATTTATCAAAAATCCTTCCTCTCCTACTAGAAATCTTGAGTGCCAGTTCTTTCATATTCTAGGATGGAAATTATCTCGTCCTTGATTTGAGTGCATTAAACTCTAAGTTTTTAAATTCCACCTCAAATGCAGTAATTTCCATTTCTAGACACACATTTCCATCACCTGTCCTGCCTTCATGCACAAATTCCATATTATCATCCTTATTGAAAATAAAGGCAAAATATTAATTTAGTTTTTGGGCCATACCTAGACTATCTTTAATCTTTCCCATCCACACTGTGTAGCAGTCCAATCTCATCCTTCCTCATTCTTTTTATTTATATAACTAAAAAACCTATTATTAATTTTAATTGTCTTGGCAAGAGCTAATTCAGCTCCACTTTTGGTAATTTATTCCTGAATTTTCTAACCTCCACAATGTAGCTTTCATTGCTGATCAGTGCCTTTTCCCATTCCCGATAGCCTCTCTGCTGACGCCTAAAACTTTTTGAGGTGGTTATTCATTCAGCTGGGTCTGGAGACTTACTGTACAAGATTTCCCCCCTGGCTTGGGATACAAATTTTGGATAACTATACAAAAACTGATTGAAAGAAATTCCAAGCCTCCTCCATATTTAAGTCCATAGGCTTTTCACAACAGTTGATGTTTTTAATTAATTCCTTTAATTTCCCAAAATTGGTAATTTTGAAATAGTCATAGTTGACTTGGTTTTAATTATCCTTTCCTCTGTGAGTTATGGAATATTCTGACGTAGGGCTTCCTCAATCTCTGCTGTTGAAGCTGTTTCACTGTGGATAAATAAATAAAGTGATTGGCGCAGGGGGACTAGAGCTGGAGTCTCCCATCTCCCATGTGGGTGTCCCAACCACTGGATTACAGAGTCATTTTCTTTCTCTCACTCCTGCCCAGTGACTATTTAAGTCAATATCTACCACGGAACATCCTAGAGCTTACTGTTAGTGTTAGAGCACCTTTCCTGTGAGGTAGGATTTGAAGAGGAGTCTCCCTTCTCCCACCTGTGGCAGAGAGGGAGGAATTGAAGGCTGGAATGTGAGAGATCAAGGGAGTGCTCTAACCACTGGGCTAAAGGTTATAAAGGTCAGCAGCAGCTCCTTCTCCAGCTGTTTTACCTGGCTCAAGGCAGGCACCTAATTTCTGCAAGAAATCCACATGTGGTACCATTTTAACTGCTTTACTGAAGTCTTTTTTTTTTTTTTTTTTTTTTTTTTTTAAAGATCAGGCGCCTGACTCCAGGCAAAGGCTTCCCATTCATAGAGTTCTAAACAGAGATAGGCACTTCCCTGCATCCTGGCCTATTTCTGAGAGGGGCAGTGCTTAGCAGACACTCCAGTCATTAACATCTCCCATTGGACTCACTTTGGTGGCTCTTCACTGAGCAGGCAGGTTTTTGTAGATCACATTCTTAGATGCCTTTCCCCCTATGTACTGTATGGGAAGCCTAGGCACCTACCTTGGCTTTGTGGATCAGAATGTTCCTCCTGTGATTTTTTTCTAGACACTTAAAAGTTGGATGCCATAACATCCAGCATTACAACACCTAAGTTCCATGGTGGATCCCAGCCTGAGTGTCTGCATTTTTGGGTGCTGAACTTGATACTGAAGTGACTTCCCCAAGGTCATTAGGAAAGTCTGTGGCAATGTAGGTATAATTTGGAAAAGCACCCAGGTCCTGTTATGAAGAGTGACTCCAGCCCTTTCACTGAGGTAAGTAGGTGCCTATGTCACTCTTGAAAATCGGACTTAGGTGCTTTTGGAAATGTTAGCATTAAGTGCCTTTGGTTCAGCAAAATAAAATACATTATATAACCAGTAATATGCAATCTGTGCAGCTACAATAGTGCCTTACATCCTTAACTGAAGTCTCTCCTATATCATAAATTAGCATTTCATTAGAAGTAGTTCTGTTCATAATACATCTCAGGTGTCATTTTGAGGACTTTTGGGGTTGTTTTGGAGTTGTTCAAATATATAATTCCTTTTAGTAAAGAAGCTGATAAGAATATTTGCAGACCACACTGAAAACAGGATATTTCACCTGACAGGTATATTTTTACTAATGTAGGACTCCTTGTCAGTGAGGAAGTGTTCACAGCAAGAGAATCTTTGCAGCACCCTCAAAGACAGGTGCTTGAAGACAGATGTTTAACAGTAGGGGACTGCTTGCAGAGTAATAAAAAGAGAGGTAGTTTTACTTTGATTTCTACAGCTTTCAGCTACACAGAGTCAAGCAGGCTTCACTCTCTCAGTTGTCCCTGTCTGCACACCAATTTCTTTTCTCCCTCCCATGAAAAAAGACAGTTTAAAGAGAGAGGTGTTCTTTTAACTTGACACCAAAGGACTAACAAGTAATTCTATCAAATAGATCTGTCAGCAAGCTCTCCAAGCTGAAATTACAGGCTTACATGTGAGAATCAATGATGGGGGCTTTTTTTAAACTCAGTTTTATTTTATACAAAGAAAAATATAGGAGGTTTTAAAACAGTGGTCACCCTTAAAATAATAGGCCAATCATCTCTGATAACTAAATAACTTTACCTCAGTGTTTGCAATGTCCTAGCTATTCCCAATGATAAATACAGGGAAACCTAAGTAGTAGAGTAAATACAAGTGTCATATCAGTGATAAACAATCACAGAAAGGCTCACTTTGTCCTAAAGAAACCTTGTTAGGTACAATATTATCGTTAAACTTAGTGCCTGAGATTCTTTGAGTCTAATTATGGCACAGGTTGGGCTGGCTTCTTGGAATTAGCTGCTTCCCTGCCTGAGAGGTTAGGACTAAGGGGCTCAGGTGACATCTTAATGGATACTTGGGTCTCATAAAAAGGGAGGGGAGAGATCAGTCTACGGCTAGGTCTACACTACGGGGGGTGGGGGGGGAAGGTCGACCTAAGATACGCAACTTCAGCTACGCAAATAGCGTAGCTGAAGTCTGCGTATCTTAGGTTGATTTACCTGGCCGTGAGGACGGCGGCGAGTCAACCGCTGCCGCTCCCCCATCAACTCCGCTTCCGCCTCTCGCCGTGGTGGAGTTCCGGAGTCGACGGCAGAGCTATCGGGGATCGATTTTTATCGCGTCTACACTAGATGCGATAAATCGATCCCCGATAGATCGATCACTACCTGCTGATCCGGCAGGTAGTGTAGACGTACCCTAAAGTTTTGAACTAAAGGGAGTAGGAAGGCTTACATGGAAGGCCCTGAAGTAGGGTCTGGAGGAAGCTGGGTATTTTAGGGGAGCCAGCGTAGGGGTTGAGTGCTCTATTCCTGAGCAGGGGAAGCCTCAAAAGGTAGCCCAGAAAAAGGCTGAGAACAAGGCCCACAGGGTGGGCTGAAGAAAAGTCCACGAAGGGTGGAAGAACCTTTATTGGGAATGTTTAGTTGGACTTTTGGTACTCTGGAAGAGGTTAAGTTTGTTACTTGCCTGGACGGCCAAGCCATTTCTCCAGAACTGACTAATGTGTGGAGGTCTGATGAGACCCACCTCAGGGCAGGGAACTGAAGTGTCAATGCTGTGTTCGGTGAGACGGGAGTGCTATGGGGCAGCTCTGTACCAATTATAAGAGGACAAGGCTGCCCTGGCAAAACAGAGCACACCTGGGGCTCCCTGCCTCAGTTTCCTGTCCCATTAGTCAGTTCTGGAGATGTGACTTCTCCCTCCGGCCAGGTAGTAACCCCCCAAGCTGAGTCCCCTGAAGTACCCAGCCTCCTGCAGACCCTGCCTCAGGGTCTTCCACAGTTGTATCTCAGCTGCTGCAAGGAGATTATATTCTGGGAGTAATTTAAGAGGTTGAGTAATTGTATATTTTTTTTAAAAAACAGAAGTTCCTGTGGCACCTTAGAGACTAACAAATTTATTTGAGCATAAGCTTTCATGGGCTACAGCCCACTTCATCGGATGCATAAAATGGAACATATAGTGAGGAGATGTATATACATACAGAGAACATGAAAAGGTGGGAGTTCCCCTACCAACTCTAAGAGACTAATTAAGATGCGCTATTGTCAGCTTGAGAAAAAAAATCTTTTGTAGTGATAATCAAGATAGCCCATTTAAGACAGCTTGACAAGAAGGTGTGAGGATACTTAACATGGGCAATGCTATCAGTGAATATTTACAAAGACACAGGCAGATGTCTCATCAACAAGGTAACCATTTATTAGTCACCTAGCATAGTGAATTTTATAGTCCTCAGGTTAGCACAGAGAAATGAAGGTTAAGCATAGTCCATTTTGGTTAGCCCAGAGTCCCAGTCATGCTGTAGTGAACCCCATGTTCAGGTTCTGTCCCATCTCCTTGGTCAGTTCCCAAGTGAGAGCTACCAGCTTTCTCTAGAAGCCAACACTTTATCCCCCAAAAACAACAAGGAGTCTGGTGGCACCTTAAAGACTAACAGATTTATTTGGGCATAAGCTTTCGTGGGTAAAAATCTCACTTCAGATGCATAGAGTGAAAGTTACAGATGCAGGCATTATATACTGACACATGGAGAGCAGGGAGTTACTTCGCAAATGGAGAACCAGTGTTGACAGGGCCAATTCAATCGGTGGATGTAGTCCACTCCCAATGGGAGGTGTCAATTCCAGGAGAGGAAAAGCTGCTTCTGTAATGAGCCAGTCCCTATTCAAGCCCAGATTAATGGTGTTAAATTTGCAAATGAATTTTAGTTCTGCTGTTTCTCTTTGAAGTCTGTTTCTGAAGTTTTTTTGTTTAATGATAGTGACTTTTAAATCTGTAATAGAATGACCAGGGAGATTGAAGTGTTCACTTACTGGCTTATGTATGTTACCATTTCTGATGTCCGATTTGTGTCCATGTATTCTTTTGCGGAGGGACTGTCTGGTTTGGCCAATGTACATGGCAGAGGGGCATTGCTGGCACATGATGGCATATATAACATTAGTGGATGTGCAGGTGAATGAGCCCTTGATGGTGTGGCTGATGTGGTTGGGTCCTCTGATGGTGTCGCCAGAGTAGATATGGGGACAGAGTAGGCAACGAGGTTTGCTACAGGGATTGGTTCCTGGGTTGGTGTTTCTGTGGTGTGGTGTGTAGTTGCTGGTGAGTATTTGCTTCAGGTTGGGGGGTTGTCTGTAAGCGAGGACTGGCCTGCCTCCCAAGGTCTGTGAGAGTGAGGGATCATTTTCCAGGATAGGTTGTAGATCATGGATAATGCACTGAAGAGGTTTTAGCTGGGGGCTGTATGTGATGGCCAGTGGTGTTCTGTTATTGTCCTTGTTGGGCCTGTCCTGTAGTAGGTGATTTCTGGGTACCCGTCTTGCTCTGTGAATCTGTTTCCTCACTTCCCCAGGTGGGTATTGTAGTTTTACAAATGCTTGATAAGATCTTGTAGGTGTTTGTCTCTGTCTGAGGGGTTGGAGCAAATTCGGTTGTATCTTAGGGCTTGGCTATAGACAATGGATCATGTGATGTGTCTTGGATGGAAGCTGGAGGCATGTAGGTACGTATAGTGGTCAATAGGTTTCCAGTATAGGGTGGTGTTTGTGACCATCACTTATTTGCACTCTAGTGTCCAGGAAGTGGATCTCTTGTGTGAACTGGTCCACACTCCAATTATTATATTTCCAGTCCATGTCTTCTAGTTGAATCACCTGATGGATGTTTTAGCATTACCAGCCAAATATCTCCCTCAGCTGGAGTTCCTCAGCCTTCAGTAACCTGTTTGTTCCCCCCTCCCCAGCAGCCTCACATGGTTTGTCTATACAGCAAAGGAAAACCCCGGGGCTGGACAATACTAGCCAACAGGCTTTCCGGGTTTGGTTGGTTTCATTGTTGTGTAGGCTTCCAGGCTTGTACTGGAGCCTAGCCTCTGGAACCCTGTGGGGTGGGTGGGTCCCCGAGCTTGTGCTCCAGGACAAACCTGGAAGTCTACACAACAATGAAAAGCCTGAGCCCCACAAACCTGAGTTGGGTGGCATAGGCCAGCTGTGGGTTTTTCTTTGCTTTGTAAACAAACCCACAGTGTTCTCTGTTCCTCTGCTGTATTAGTTACTTCAACAAAATATGCTACTGTTCTTTGCTACTCACCTTTTTAATCTTAGTTTGAGGTTGAATCTAGCATTAGACAATATATACAAAATATTTGTTTTAATAGGTGTATTGTACTTAGTCTTTTACATTATGTGTAGAAAACAGGACTTGTATTCCCTTACATTACCACCAGTAAAAAATACCCTTGGCAGGTATCACTGCAACATAGAGAGCAACCTTGTGCTATTTGTGTAGCTGTTATTTCAAGGTGTCCAAGCTCCCCTACAAATAATTTCTTTCCAATGAAGTGTAAAACTTCAGCCTTTATTATCATTCATTTAATTTGTTATTTTCCTTTTTCTTTGCTACAGTATATAATTTGCAGCCTTACCCTACACTTTTTCTTGTTTAGCAGTTCCATGTTTAGATTTCATTTTAGGTGATTAAATTGAAAGTTAATTTGATCTTTAATTTCATGCCATTCGTGGATGGTTTTGTAATTAATAGCCTGAAGCTCTGTGAATGCTCATTAACATTGACACCTTTTTGGAGAAAAGTATCATTAGTTCTACTCAAAATGAATATCTAAATTTTCAGCCACTATAGGATTCTGACACTGTTTTGAAAATATTGTGCAGTTTTTCTTTGAGAATGAGGACTAAATGAGGGGGGGAGGGATAGCTCAGTGGTTTGAGCATTGGCCTGCTAAACCCAGGGTTGTGATTTTTCATTTGCGGACCCATAAAAAATGTCAAATGGAGGTGTGGACATAGTCTGCGAATCCCCAGAGGTCTGCAAACCAGAGGTTGAAAACCACTGTACTTATTTATATTTGGTTTACCAAATCAACTGTAAATTTGTGTGTGTATGTATGTAGTAATATATTATACATGTTCTGGAATTCCTGATGCTATTTACAGGGTAATATTTGGCTTAAAATATATCTGCATTTAGAGTTTAGACTATTGGATAATATAGGGATGGGAGGAGCGGATGGACCTGAAGCCATCAAGGATCTGATTGGGCCCACAGTGATTTCTTTTAAGTCTGTTATTTTTTTCCCGTTACAAATATATTTTGGAAGACATGATATTTAACTAAAGATTTTTTTGTATACCTGACACCCTTAGAGGCTCAATTGAAGGCATAAATTCATTCATAACTAACATGTATGTATAAATACAGACTGTATCCCCAAGAGATGTGGTTTTACAGTCAGGAAAATATGTATCTTTAGAATAAAGGTTATATAACTTAGCATATCTTTTAAAAAATGTTGCCTTTAATTTTCTTAAGGGTGCACTACAGGAAAGTGAAGGGACTTAATCTTCCAAGAATTAAAATCCTGGAGATACCTCAGGCCAAGAAAAAGAGTGCCAAGTATCTTTATTGCAGGAAACTCATTTAGCAGAAATACATGCTGATAGAATAAATAAGATGTGGGTAGGTGTGAGTATCATTCATCATTGAGTTCTAATAGCAGAGGCACATTCATCTTACTTCATAATGTTATAGCTTTTCAGTGTATACTGTCTTGGTCTGACTCTGAAGGAAGATATGTTCTTCATGAAGGCTGTTTCAACTCCAAGTTAATTCTAGGAAACATTTACAATCCAAGTGCACTGTAAAAAACAAAATAAATAGTATTTTTCAATTCACCTAATACAAGTACTGTTGTACAATCTCTTAATCAGAAAAGTTGAACTTTTTGTAGAACTATGTACAAAATATGGCATTCAAAAATAAAACAATGTAAAATTTTAGAGCCTACAAGTTCACTGAGTCCTACTTCGGCCAATTGCTCAGACAAACAAGTTTGGTTACAATTTTCAGAAGATAATGCTGCCCACTTCTTGTTTACAATGTCACCTGAAAGTGCCAGATGCGCTAAAGATTCATATGTCCCTTTATGCTTCAACCACCATTCCAGAGGACATGCGTCCATGCTGATGACAGGTGCTGCTCGATAACAATCCAAAGCAGACCGGACTGATGCATGTTCATTTTGATCATCTGAGTCAGATGCCACCAGCAGAAGGTTGATTTTCCTTTTTTGGTGGTTCTGATTCTGTAGTTTCCGCATCTAAGTGTTGCTCTTCTAAGACATCTGAAAGCATGCTCCACACCTCATTCCTCTCAGATTTTGGAAGGCACTTCAGATTCTTAAGCCTTGGGTTGAGTTCTGTAGCTATTTTTAGAAATCTCACATTGGTACCTTCTGAGTTTTGTCAAATCTGCTGTGAAAGTGTTCTTAAAACAAATGTGCTGAGTAATCATTTGAGACTGCTATAACATGACATATGACAATGTGGGTAAAACTCAGAGCAGGAGACATACAATTCTCCCCCAAGGAGTTCAGTCACAAATTTAATTTTTTTAACGAGCGTCATCAGCATAGAATCATGTCCTTCAGAATTGTGGCCAAAAGCATATCTGACACAAATACCTTGCAACGCCAGCTACAAAAGTGCCATGCGAATGCCTGTTCTCACTTTCAAGCAACACTGTAAATAAGAAGCAGAGTTATCTCCCATAAATTTAAACCAATTTGTTTGTCTTAGTGATTGGATGAACGAGAAGTAGGACTGAGTGGACTTGTAGGCTCTAAAATTTTACATTGTTTTGTTTTTGAGTGCAGTTATGTAACACAAAAAAATCTAAATTTTTAAGTTACACTTTCACGATAGATTGCATTACAGTACTTGTATGAGGTGAATTGAAAAATACAATTTACTTTATCATTTTTACAGAGCAAATATTTGTAATTAAAATAAAGTGTGCACTGTACACTTTGTATTCAGTGTAGTAATAGAAATCAATATTTGAAAATGTAGAAAAACATCCAAAATATTTAATAAATTTCAGTTGGTATTCTATTGTTTAACAGTGCGATAAATCACGATTAATTTGAGTTAATTGTGTAAGTTAACTGCAATTAATAGACAGCCCTATTAATTTAGGTGTTAGAATTCATTTTAGTCTTCCCAAAACTGTTTCTATAAATATGAATAGAATAAAAAAAGTCTCCCTTAGTGGGGAGAATAGAAATAGTGAAAATGAATATCTGCCCAAGATCGATTTACATCAGTAGCCTATTGTCTCATAATATCTCCCTTGTCCTGCAAATAAATGAGATCATGCAATTTATATGGGATAAAAGCCTTGTCACACAAGACACTTAAAAATCCTGGGCAACGGAGGTTGTCTTTATCTGGCATTCCTAGTGCATCCTATTGAAAGTTGGTTCCCCTCCAGTTGCTCTGTATACACACCAGCCTGGTTTAAGACTGAAAAAAAAATGTTGGTACACCATTTGGTTCTATCTCTTCTTTTTTTTAATACTTGAAGAGGCTACCTATGCCCTCAGGTTAAAACCCAGTCTTTGCATCTACATGGGGCATCCTGGAATGCATTAAAATAATGACAGCATCTGATCTTAATTCTTTTTTCATGCCATTATGGGATAACCTACATCTCAGGATCAAGGCCAATACCACACAATCATTTTTTCTAACCAAATTGTCTTAACAAAAATTAAAGATAGATGATACACATAATCAAAACAGGCTGGTCTAACAAATATCAGCTACCACTGTCTCACTGTTGCTTCTTTCAGCAGCTATGCAAGGATTCATGCAAGGATAGGGGATAATTGGTCTGTTTCAATGCTCTCACCTCTGGAAGAGCTTGTTAAAAATAGGAAACAAGTCACTTTGTAGGAATTACTTATAGGTGGCTTTATGCTTTGCATTATCCTCTCAATCAAAAATGGGAAAACAAACTCAGCCTTACAACCACAACAGATACCTGGGAAGATATCTGGCTTAATGTGAAAGATACCTCAAGTTCTTTATCCTTGAGAGTCTTCCAGCACAAGATATTAAACAGGTATTATGGGACTCCAAAACATTTGTTTAAGGGGCTAGATTGGCAAAAACAGAATATGTTGGAGATGCAAAGAGCCACATGACAACCTTTCACACACCCTCTATATCGCTCAAAAAATGCATGTGTTCTGGAACACCATATTCAATGGTCTCTCTCAAAAACTGTCACAATCTTTCCTTCTTCAAGCTTGTGTCTTATTGGAGTGCTGGATGAGCTGATACTACCAGTTAACATTAAGAAATGGGATTGCAGTAAATATTTTAGTGGCCAAAAGAGTTATTTTGAGAAAATGGAAACCTGCAATTCCTCCCTCAGGCTTAGTGAGCTTTCTACTACTGCATTAATGGGAAAAAAAGACTAATAGAAAAATGCTTGGAAAAAATGAGGATGTCTTGTTGCACATGAAACTATTGAATATGTTGCAGTTTAATATACCTGTATATTAGTCCCTGATACTCAGATTATGTTCTCACTTAAGTGTTTAGTCACTTTAATAATTGATGCCCTGCATGACCTCTATGGGCTTAGGTTTTTTGTTTTTGCAAATAATGAACACTAAATTGTTAGTTATATGTTAGGTCCACCTTGCACATGTAGTTGTTTTGCTTTATGCAGTTATATTATATAAAATAAATTATTTAAAAATGACATGAGATTGTTAATGAATTACACTGAAACTTTTTAATTCAGATCCATAGTTAACTCCTACCCAGGTTGGTAGTGAAAGTAGTAAAAGTTTTATGTATGGCCATTCAAATAATTATAGGTGAATGTTGATAGGAAAAATGAAGAGCCAAATTTCAATAATTTTGGTTTACAATACATGCAAAAAGCTTTGCACTGGATTATCAGGAGCATAACTTTTTTCTAACTAAGCAGTTTTGCTTAAATTTTTTTTTCCAATTTAATATGAGATGTTTGTCATGGAAATCCATGCATTGAAAATGGTGTTAGGTCACTGTGATGGGTTGGGTCACAGAAACCCCCTTGGGACTGCCACCTGATGTGCCTAGACTACGTCTGAGCCCATTTTCCCTGCCAGCTTGGGAATTCAGTACCTTGCTCTGTTTGAGCCAAACACGCTTGCTTGCTGCAAACACAGATCCAAGTCTGAATCACGTCTCCCACAATCTGCAGGTTTAACTGAAAATAGGGTGACCAGATGGCCTTATTTTATAGGGACAGTCCTGATATTTGGGGCATCTTCTTCTATTGGTGCCTATTACCCCCATCCCGATTTTTCACACTTGTTGTCTGGTCACCCTAACTGAAAACAGCTTAAGAAGTGCTCCTGTCTCCAGCACTCAGATACCCAATCCCAATGGGGTCCTGTAGCGGTGTGATCACCCCACTCTGGCCCTGGAAGGGTAAAAGCAGTGCTGGAGAGGGCTGCAGCGGAGATAGCTAGGCTGATTAGAAAAGGAGCCAAAGCTCTGGGCCACCTAATCAGGGCCCAGCTGGCCCTTATAAGAGGACTGGGGCCAGAAGATGAACACAGACAGTCTCTCTCTAGCTGTTGAGAGCGATGGGTCTGGCTGCTGGGAGCTGAGCAGGGTACCTAAACTGGAGCAGGTCTGGGGAAAGACCAGAGGAGCTGGGGAGCTCCAGCCTAGAAAAACCCCAGGCTGCAGGCCTTGCTAAAAGCTGGAAAAGGTACTGGGGGTGCAGAGGGTAGCCCAAGGTAGGTAGAGGCAGCAGGTCCTAAACCCCTTGCTGATGACGAGTGGTCATTACAGACTGCAGTCTGCCCCAGTGAACGGGGGCTAGATGGTGACTGGCAATAGCCACTGAGGCAAGGTGAGGATAGAGGGTTGGGGGGTTTCCCTGGGTGGGGAGACCCAGATTGTGGGTTACTGCTGGGGGCAGAACCCTGATGTAAAGGGCACCGGGGTCTGGGAGGGACATGGGGGGCCAGCAGCAGGCAAGACACCGGCCTGCAGAGGGCACTCGGCTGGAAGAGCTAATTCCCGAGACAACCAGCAGGAGGTGCCGTGCCAGTGAGTCGTTGCCCCGCCACAGATCCAAACCACAAATAAATCTGTTTTACTCTGTAGAAAGCTTATACGGGGTAAACTCAAATTGTTTGCCCTCTATAACACTGATAGAGATATGCACAGCTGTTTGCCCCCCTCCCCAGGTATTAATACTTGATCTGGGTTAATTAATAAGTAAAAAGTGGTTTTATTAAATACAAAAAAGATAGCATTTAAGTGGTTCCAAGTAATAGACAGAACAAAGTGAATTACCAAGCAAAATAAAATAAGTCTAAGCCTAATACAATAAAAAACAACTAAATACAGGTAAATCTCACCCTCAGAGATGTTCCAATAAGGCTCTTTTACAGACTAGCCTCCTTCTAGTCTGGGTCCAGCAATCACTCACACCCCTGTAGTTACTGTCCTTTGTCTCAGTTTCTTTCAGGTATCCTTTGGGATGGAGAGACTCTTGAGCCAGCTGAATACAAAATAGAGGAGTTTCTCCAGGGGCTTATATAGTCTCTCTTGTGGGTGGAAACCCCTTCTCTCCTATGCAGAATCCAGCTCCAAGATGGAGTTTTGGAGTCACATGGGCAAGTCACATGTCCATGCATGACTCAGTTCCTTACAGGCCAACGCCACATTCCCAGGAAAGCTCAGATGTGGGTTGGCATCTCTCAAAGTTCATTGTTAGCTTAAGTGTTTCTTGACTGGGCACTTACTGAGACTAGTCTTCTCAAGAAGCTAACTGCTTCATTGAGGCTACTTAAAATCAAACAAGTACATAGCCAATATTCATAACTTTGAATACATAACTTTGAATACAAAACTGATACATGCATTGAAATAGGATGAATATATCCAGTAGATCATAACCTTTGCAGAGATGTTACATGGCATATCTAGCATAAAACATTACAGTTATGTCATATTTACACTCATAAGCATATTTCTATAAATCATTATGGGGTGCAACATCACTGTCATAACTATTCATTGATGTCTTAGAGAATGTCAGCTTTGGTGACAGTAAAATAATTTGTGCTTAGAGTGCTCAAAATGTACATCCTGTAGTAGACAAAAAAGTAAAAAGCTTAATGTCATAGATGCAGTCCTGAGCACTGAAAAAAGTGTCACTTCAGTTTTGCATATTCTAAGCTATATATTAAGAACTATATATTTAAAAAGAGAATGACTCTGTAGTGTGGCGATTAAGGCACTCGCTGGGAAGTAGGAGATGTGGATTACGGTCTTCTCCCTAATTATGAAGAGAGATTTGAATCCACATCTACCACCCAGCAAGTACCTTAATCTCCATATTATAGAGTTAACACTTTCTTCATGGCCCAATTCATATTTATATAAAGTGAAACAGCTTCCACTGATAGCAGAATAGCCACATGGTTTGGCCACTCATCCATTGGGGGGTGGCAGGAAGGAGAGCTGTCTTCAAATCCCTGAACAGAGTTATAAGCAAACCTGCATATCCTGCCCCCCAGACAAGTGCTCCAGCCACTGGGATAAAGGTTATATCTCATACACCAGTATGACTTTTCCAGTTTACTAAAACATTCCAAATAATTTTGGAACTGAACAAAATATTGCTTTGGGGTTTTTTTTGGTTTACAGGCCAGACAGAAAAAGTCAATTATTTGCTCAACTCTACTCAGGAAATTGTGTTTCAAATTTTCAGTTCTTCTACAGACTTCCTTTGTGGCCTTGGTCAAATCACTCAATCTGTCATTATTCCTAATCCATCGTGCTCACTGTGATAGACTGTGTACCACATCCACCTTTTTACAAGACTATGATACCTCACTTTGTAAAAAAGTATCATTTTAAAAAAAAAACTCAATCTGCTGAATGTTATTGACCTAGTAAAAGGTATGTAAAGTTAGAAAATTCTGCTGTATAACATTGCTATAACATGTTCCAAGGTTAGAAAAGCAGCCCAAACCAGTTCCTCAGGGACAAAAGCTAGACAGCACCTCAGCCAGGTGGCAGCATAATCAATTGGACAATCACCTACTTAAACAGCCATTCTTCGGTAGAAAATGGGTGTAAGCAAAAATGTTACATATTGACAATAGAACAGCTGGGGGGGGGGGGGGGGTTCCAGAGTAAACAGATTGGCTGTCACCTGAACCCCAGCTGAAGAGAATCTTCAAAGAGGGGAGAATGGTACAAGAATAGAGAGCACACAACAAAAATTACCTGTCTCCCCTCATCTCTTCTCATGAGAGCTACAAAGTTTGAAAGAGAAAGGAAGCATCATTGAACAGTCACCTGGCATGTAATTGATGAATGCTCTGTCTAGCTGCTCATGTAATATAGCTGGGAGAGCTTTTGCAGGTTAGAGGCTGCGTGGACTGGCCAGGAGTGGTTGTTCCCACAGGAAAGCAGTGTAAAGGGCATTCCAGGCTGGAGTATTCGGGGGGGGGGGGGTCAGCCATTCAGCAGTCCAGATTATACCCTGGGGAATGTCACACTCACCTCACATATCACAGTGGTGTGGGTCATATAAGTATTAGAATTTTTGACCAGTTCTGTCTGAACTGTTTCATTGGAAAATTCAGTTTTCATTAAAAAAGTCATTTATGTGAAAACTCAAGAGAAAATGTTGGTTTTGACAAAAAACATTGAAATGATTTTGATTCAGATATGCCACTGCAGTTCCTCATGGTAGTTGTAGTTCAGTTGCCTCAAGTCCCCATTTGCTTCTATTGCCCATACTCCTCAACTAGACTTCACCTCCCAAAATGCACCACTTCCCCTCTCCAAGAAGGAAGGGCATAGTGCATCCTGGGAGATGTAGTCTGACTGGGAAGTCTGGGTTGAAGAACTCCCAAGAGGCACCATGGCAGTATTTCCTAATCAATATCTGTTTCTTTCCTGCCCCCCCAAGAAATCACAATTTTCCAATGTACATTACTTTGCATTTATCAGCAGTGAATTTCATCTGCCATTTTGTTGCCCAGTCTCCCAGTTTAGTGAGATCCCTTTGCAGCTCTTTGCAGTCTGTTTTGGATTTATCTACAAACTTTGCTGCCTCCTTTTTCCAGTATTGGTCCCTGTACAAATCCTTAGGGAACCCTGCTATTTACCACTTTCTATTCTGAAAATGGACCATTTATCCCTACCCTTTGTTTCCTATTTTTTAACCAGTTTCTGATCCATCAGAGGACCTTCCCTCTTATCCCAGGACTGCTTACTTTGCTTAAGAGCCTGCGGTTTTTTTGAACGTTCAAGTACACTATATCCTCTTGATCACCCGTATTTGTTGATCCCCTCAAATAATTCTAATAGATTGGTGAGCCATGATTTCCCTTTACAAAAAGCCATGTTGACTGTTCCCTAATTTAACATGATAATCTATGAATCTGATAATTGTTCTTTCCTATTGTTTCAGTCAAGTTGCCTGGTATTAAGTTATGCTTCTTGGCCTGTAATCACCAGGATTGCTTCCAGAACTTTTTTAAAAAGGGTGTTACATTAACTATCCTTCAGAACTCTGGTGAATACCATCTTGTCCTGGTGACTTATTACTGTTTAAGTCAGGGATCAGCAACCTTTGGAACGTGGCCCATCAGGGAAATCCACTGGCGGGCCAGGACAGTTTGTTTACCTGCAGCATCCGCACATTTGGCCAATCACAGCTCCGACTGGCCGCGGTTCACCATTCCAGTGGGAGCTGCGATCAGCCAAACCTGCAGATGCTGCAGGTAAACAAACCGTCCCGGCCTGCCAGTAGATTTTCCTGACGGGCTGCATGCCAAAGGTTGCCGATCCCTGGTTTAAGTTATCAATTTGTTCAAAAACCTCCTCTAATGACACCTCAGTCTGGGACAGTTCCTCAGATTTGTCACAAAATGAATGACTCAGGTGTGGGAATCTCCCTCACATCCTTTGCAATGAAGACCAATAAAAAATTCATTTAGCTTTCCCGCAACAGCCTTGTCTTCCTTAAGCACATAGATCGGCCAATAGCCCCCATCATTGTATGGCAGGCTCTGTTTCTGATGTATTTAAATTATTTTTTGCTGTTTGCATCTTTTTCTAGTTGCTCTTCAAATTCTTTTTTTGGACTGCTTAATTATAACTTTTACAGTTGACTTGACAGAGTTTATACTCCTTTCTATTTTCCCAAGTAGGTTTTGACTTCCAATTTTTAAAGGATGCCATTTTGCTTCTAACTACATCTTTTATTCTGCTGTTTAGCCATTATAACTTTTTTAATCCTCTGTGCATCTTTGAAATATGCATTTAGTTTGAGCCTCTATTATGGTTTTTAAATAGTTTCCATGTAGTTTTCAGGTATTTCACCTGTGTGACTGTTCCTTTTAATTTCTGTTTTAAAAAGTCCTCATTTTTATGTAGTTCCCCTTGAAGTTAAATGCTACTGTAGTCAGTTTTTTTGGTATTTTTCTTCCCCACAAGGATGTTTAAATTTAGTCACATTATGGTTGCCGTTAGCAAGCAGTTCATCTATAGTCACCTCTTTCACCAGATTCTGTGCTTCACTTAGGACCATACGTGTACTTCGACTTCTATATTGGGGGAAGTGGCAGCTCCACTCAAATGAATGGGGACGTGCATGGGGGCAAATTCCACACCTGTCTGAGGCTTGCAGTTTGGGGGTGCAACATCTCCTGTCCCCTCCTAACTATGCCCATGTTTAGAACTGAATCAAGAATTAACTCTCCCCTTGCGGGTTCCAGTAATAGCTGCTCAAAGAACCCAGGCAATATGAGGATAGTTGAAATCATCCATTTTTTTTGGTAGTCTCTATAATCTGAACATTTTACCAACAGTAACACCATCCTGGTCCCTTAGTTGGTAGTATATTCCTACTGCTATCCTCTTATTAAAGAATGGAATTTCTATCCACAGAGATTCTTAAATGAATCCAAGTGTACCATAGATTTACTATATTTTATACTATGCTTGCTTTCACATACAGTGGCTGTTACTCCTGCAGCACAACCTACTTTACCATTCCTATATATTTTGTACTCTGGTATTACCATGTATTGTTATAATTGTTCCAAGTTTCTGTGGTGCTTATTATATCAATAGTCTCGTGCAATACCAGGCATTTAAGTTGACCCATCTTAGTAGTTAGTACTTGTATGCAAATGCTGGAAGTCTAAGGGTATGTCTACACTACGAGGGTAATTCGATTTTACTTAAATCGAATATGTGGAATCGATATTGCAAAGTCGAACGTGTGTGTCCACACTAAGGACACACTAAGGACAGTAATTCGACTTTGTGAGTCCACACTAACGGGCGAGCGTCGATATTGGAAGCGGTGCACTGTGGGCAGCTATCCCACAGTTCCCGCAGTCCCCGCTGCCCATCGGAATTCTGGGTCGAGCCGCCAATGCCTTCTGGGTAAAAAAAATTTGTCGTCATCCGTCCGTCACTAACGCCCTCCCTCCCTCCATGAAAGCGCCGGCGGGAAATCAGTTCGCGCACTTTTCTGGTCAGTGACAGCGCGGACGCCACAGCACTGCGATCATGGATCACGCTGCGACCATCGCTGCACTTGTGGCCGTTCTCAACACCTCGCAGCTTATCATACACCTTTCCCTGAGGCAGATGAAGAGTAATCAGGCGAGGAGGCTACGACACCGCCGTGATGGCCTGAAGTCGGAGAGTAGCACAGAGCTGTCAGAAACCACGAGCCCCAGCGCCCAGGACATCACGGTGGCAATGGGTCATGTGGATATCGTGGAACGGCGATTCTGGGCCCGGGAAACAAGCACGGACTGGTGGGACCGTATAGTGCTTCAGGTCTGGGATGAATCCCAGTGGCTGCGAAACTTTCGCATGCGGAAGGGGACTTTCCTCGAACTTTGTGA
>NW_020664393.1:59576106-59714532 GCF_002925995.2 Terrapene triunguis
TAACGGCGCTAAAGTCGACATAAAAGCCTAGTGTAGACCAGGCCTAATAAAAATTTGTCACTATTTAGTTGTCTTTGTTCATGTGATGTAATTCAATTGGACTTTTGTTTATTTACCCTCAGTTCCTATTATTCTTTATCAACTTTATCCTCTCCTGTTTACTAGGATATAAGTTATCCTTTTAATAGATCCTCCTCCAAGGTATGTCTTTCTGAACCATGTGCTCCTCCTGTCAGTTTTCCTCCAGCCCTTAGTTATAAACCCTTATGACCTTTTTAATTTTTCATTCCAGCAGTCTGGTTCCATTTTGGTTTAGTTGGAGCCCATCTTTCCTGTATAGGTTCTTCCTTTCCCAAAAGGTTCCCCAGGTCCTAATAAATCTAAATCCCTCCTCCTAACACTATCATCTCATCCACCCATTGAGATTCTGAAGTCCGACCTCTCTAACTGGCCCTGCATGTGGAACTGGAAACATTTCAGAGAATGCTACCATGGAGGCCCTGGACTTTAATATCTTACCTAGTAGCCTACATTTGTTCTCCAGGACATCTCCTACCGTTCCTCATGTAGGTAATACCATATGTTGTAAAGATTTTATTCTAAAGTTTTCAGATCCACAGCCATTGTATATAGGTTTCTCTCACAGGCAGCGCATCTCCACAAATTCTCATATTTCATAGACCAAAGCCAGAAAGGTAGTTTGATTTATTTTTTTAAAGATATGAAAGTGTCAAATCTAAGATAAAAATGACAAAGGATTCCCATTAATATCCTTGATGAACATGGCCCTTTAAAAGTTTTTCACAGTAGATGATTTTGTGTTCATCCCAAGAATCCTGTGTTAAAGAGTTTCAGTAGGCGCACACACACACAAAAAAAGCTTTTGCGTTGCAAAGTGAATATAGATAAATCTAATTATGAAAACAATTTTTATGATTTTAACAGATGCACACCACAACTACGCCTCACTTTTTAAAACATGAGAGACATGCAGAGATTAGACAGCAACTATGAGACATGTAAACAGACAGAATTTTGGTGCGAAGCCTGGTCTGTGATTAATGATCCCCTTGCATGAGTGCTTGTTTTGTTCAGAAACGTGGTATATCTTAAATTTAATATAGAATTTAAAACAAAACTGTTTGTTTTCAAGTGAGCACTGGGAGCTGGGGCAACTTTCAAAAAAGTGTTCCTGCATAATTGCATTCCCTACAGTAATGAGTGTTTCTGGTTTGTTAAACCAATGCAACTTCAGTGGGATTATTTTTTGCCTCTGTGCCCAGATTTGTTTATTGTAGGGATGTATTTTTTGTTCCTTACTCTGATAATCATTTTCACTTTGATTTTTAATCTTATCTTTTAGTGATAAAATAAAAAGTCATTATTCAAGAGTTAGAAATCATTATCTTAAACCTGAACTGTGTCTAACTTGTAGCCAAATGTTTTAAAAAGTTTCACTTCTGGTTTTGCTATATCTCGGTAAACAAATATATAGAGTATTAACCTACATTTAGTGACAACAGGGTCAGACTAAACTCCTTGGGGACAGGGAACCAAGCACCACGCACAATGGGGTCTGGTTTATAACTGGGACTCCTAGGTACTATGGTAATTCAAACCATGAGGAAAGAGACTTTCCCAAAGGAGTATGTAACCCTCTTGTTGATAGTTATGATCCACCTTCAGCTAATCCACAGGCTTAGCCAAACAGTACTATAGGACATCCACAAATATTGGGTGATTTAGTGTAGACTGGAGAGGTTCTCATCTTTTCCATGACTCCTTATTTTATAAGCCTGCTGTATTCGTGTTTGTGCTTATATTTAGGAGATCTATAATGGGGACATTTGGGGAAAGGATAAAAGTTCAATATTATTTTGATAGCATTTGGTAGTTTTAGCTTGGAAGACTAAACAAAGCTAGCTCTTTAGCCCAAGATCATGATAGTTTGATTTATTCCGTAAAAATATGACCATTAATGAAATAACTCAGAATTCTTCCTTCTGACTATGTAAGACTAAGAGAATGGGGCTTCAAAGACTCATGGTAAAGAAATGAAAGGGGAAAAGCTTTCCAAGAGTTCCTGAAGGGAATGTGGATCTGCTGTTTCAGAGTGGTAGCCATATTAGTCTGTATCAGCAAAAACGAGTAGTCTTTGTGGCACCTTAGAGACTAACAAATTTATTTGGGCATAAGCTTTTGTGGGCTAAAACTCACTTCATCAGATGCATGTATTTTTCTCTCCATGCATCTGATGAAGTGAGTTTTAGCCTACGAAAGCTTATGCCCAAATAATTTTGTTAGTCTCTAATGTGTCACAAGGACTCCTTGTTGTCTTTTCTCAGTTCTGTGTTCTTTAAATCACATACGCTAATTTCTTATTTAAAAGAAAATAGGTACATTTAAAAAAAAACATTTAGTTATATGGCAAAAGTCATGGAAGCAAAACCATACCTGTATGAAATGCTTTGAGAAAATTGATTATAGCTTAGAGAGGGCAAAAGTGTTTTTATTCTCAGGGTAATTTTGATTATGATGCCAATGGTGATCTTTAGCAAAATAAGTCAGTTAAGCCATCCATAAACTATCTGTAGCAAGAAAATTTTTAATTACCTTAAACTGGCTTCAGTGACTATAAGGAATTTTATGCTGTATAGACAATAGAGTCCTTACTCATACAAGTCAGGACTACTCACGTGAGTAAGTTTGCAGGATCAGGTCACTATACAGCACCGGCCTCCAAGTTCATAAAACATTGTTTTGGTGCAGAGAAAGAAATTACATGGGACTTTCTAAATTAGAATCTCATTCTCCTACTTTTAATAATAAATGACCCTTTTTCTTTACTTTATTGCAGCCATTTCTGCAGAACTAATTTATGTCACACCTATTCTTCATTGAATTACTCTTCATCCCTTCCTTCCCATACCAGTGCTCTCAAGAGGGTCTCAGGTTTAAAGCTGTATGCACAGAGAATGAGAATCCTCTCAGCACTCTACATCCTTTTTATAACTAATACATAATTCACCTTTAATGTTAGAATTACTCAGAGCCTAATTGCTGCTATTTCTTTTCAGTTTTCTTAATTAATATGATGTGTTCAATGTGTTTACGTCTCATTATGGGTTATATTTTGTAATCACAAGGCATCAGTTCAGGGAAGCATCCTGATTCAGGCCAGCATGTCAGCATATGCTGAAGTCCCATGGAAATCAACAGGATTTAAGTATATGCTTAAACTGCTGCATGTGTTTAAGTTTTCCTGAACTGGAGCCATAGGGAGTCATTAACAATTTAATTATAGTAGAGGAGACTGGCAGAGGTGCAGAGAACAGTTAGGTGTGCAACTCCCATTGAAAATCAATAGGAATTGGGTGCCTTTGAAAAGCTCTCCACTCTGAATTGTAGCAGTCCCAATACTAACTTTCCCATACCTAATTCACAGCAGGGAGCCATGCCAGACATCACCCTCCTGAAGGTCTCCGAGAGCCAGAAGGAGAAGATGCTCCGGGACAGCCTTCAGAAACCGGGGCCATTTGCTGCACTGCTGTGCAAGGCCATGATCCCGGAGTACCTGCTGGCGTTGTGGCAGGGAAACGTGTCCTACCACGGGGGGCCTAATAAGCTCTCCCTGCCCAGGAACCTGCTGATGAGGCTGGAAAAACACCTGCAGGAGGTGTATGAGGAGTTCTCCCCGGAGGATCTCGCCTCTATCCCCGGTTACATTGACCAGTTCCTGGCTTAGGTGCCCTTGGAGGGACAAATGACTGCAGGGTTTTGGGCATTATAATCATGAAGCGGACATTGTGCAATTTTTTGAAAATGGTTCGGACTATATATTGAGGCGCCCAAAAAAAGACAAATCATGATACACTTTGCACTGATTCCCCTTTTGTTTGACTTTACTGTTTACATGTTTTGAAGCACTTTACCCACTGTTCATATTTTCAATCTTCCTGTTTTGTTGCAAATAAATGTTTACATGTTTTAAAGCACTTTAGCTAATGTTAATATTTTAAATACGCCAGTTATGTTGTAAATAAATGTTTAGATATTTAAAACACTTACTGCTTGATCCGTCCCCTGAATCTGTGTCTGGGGTAACGGCTGGGGAGGGTTGGTAGGGGATCTCTGTCAGGGTGATGAAGAGCTCCTGGCTGTCGGGCAAATCAGCGTTGTAAGCGCTGTCTACTGCCTCGTCCTCCTCATCTCCTTCCTCCTCTTCCCTGTCCGCTGAGGAACCGGCCGCGGACAATATCCCATCCTCAGAGTCCACGGTCAGGGGTGGGGTGGTGGTGGCGGCCGCACCTAGGATGGAATGCAGTGCCTCGTAGAAACGGGATGTGTGGGGCTGGGATCCAGAGCGTCCGTTTGCCTCTTTGGTCTTCTGGTAGCCTTGTCTCAGCTCCTTGATTTTCACGCGGCACTGCGTTGCATCCCGGCTGTAGCCTCTCTCTGCCATGGCTTTAGAGATCTTCTCATAGATCTTTGCATTCCGTCTTTTTGAGCGCAGCTCCGAAAGCACGGACTCATCGCCCCACACTGCGATGAGATCCAAGACTTCCCGATCCGTCCATGCTGGGGCCCTCTTTCTATTGGATTGCACGGCCATCTCTGCTGGAGAGCTCTGCATCGTTGCCACTGCTGCTGAGCTCACCACGGTGTCCAAACAGAAACTGCGATTCAAACTGCCCAGACAGGAAAAGGAATTCAAATTTTCCCGGGGGAGTGGCTGGTCAGAGCATCCGAGCTCGGACTGCTGTCCAGAGCGTCAACAGAGTGGTGCACTGTGGGATAGCTCCCGGAGCTATTAGCGTCGATTTCCATCCACACCTAGCCTAATTCGACATGGCCATGTCGAATTTAGCGCTACTCCTCTCGTTGGGGAGGATTACAGAAATCGATTTAAAGAGACCTCTATGTCGAACTAAATGGCTTCCTGGTGTGGACGGGTGCAGGGTTAATTCGATATAACGGCGCTAAATTCGACATAAAAGCCTAGTGTAGACCAGGCCTAAGTATCTATGGAACATTTTCTCCTTCATTCACCTGTTTTTTTTTCCCCTCCTGCCTCCACACTGAGGCCAGCTAAATGCATCATCCAAGATTGGTTAGCTCAGATAACTTCTATATGAAGTTGGAAGGCATTTTATCTCTACCCAACCTCAAGGCTGCTCTTAGGGAGTGAGTACAAGTTTGTAAACATAGTGATCCATTATAAAAATTAGGAGAAACAACTTCATGCACTCATAAAGTCCAAAGTAATCTATCTTTATTACTGTCTACCAAGAGCTGCTTTTTTTGGCAGCAATTACTGTGAAAACCTAGCCAGGAGCTCTTTGGTGTGTAATAACTGGGGTGTGAATCTGAAAGATATGGCAATTCTTAAAGCCAGCCCCTTATTCTGGAAATAGCAATTTATCAAAGTTATTTTAAAAATATTGGTACATTATGTATCTTAACATATGCCAGAAAAATGCATTAGCGTAAGAAAACTTGTTTTCATGCTATTAACAAAGGACGCTATTTAAAGGCGCTTAGCTCAGAGTCTGAATCTTTTTGACTTGGTTTCTCTGGGCCAGATGATGGCCACGCCAGTGCAGGAGCATCCGGGGACAAGGAGAAAGGGCATAGAATTGTTTTCTACTCTACCATTCCCCTGCAGGAGGTGCCTAAGGGATGTAGCCACTGAAATCCAACATTTAGGTGCCACCGAGGTACTAAAAAAACCCCACTCAGCTGCTACTGTCACCCTGGAGGCATCTACATTTCTGCTTATGGGTGTGTGTGAAGTGCCTAAGGCCTGATGTCATCACAGGGCTTGGCACCTTAGCTCACTCCTCAATCCTGGCAGGATTCTCACATTAAGTTTTCCCTGCCTGACCTGGTAAGTGTGTTCAAAGCACATCTACTGATCAGGTCCCTCAAAAGACAACCAGGGGTGAGAGAGGGAGTAAGATTCATTATAATTAAGAGACCAGTGGTTGGGACACTCCCCAGGATCTGAGAGACCCAGATCTGAATCCCCAGCCTCCCGAGTTAGAGCAGGCACTTGAACACAGATCTCCTACGTCCCCGGGTAGCTCCCTTAACACCAGACTACATCAATCTTACTTTAAATATTCTTTGGGCCAGAAAGACATTTATACAAATTAGAACAGCTTCAACAGGGGTAATTGAGAGACACTCACCCCAGAATAGCTAGTAGCCTCGTAATTAGGACATGCTCCTAGGCAGTGGGAGACCTGCGTTCAAGTTCCTTCTCCAAATGAGGCAGAGTAGGACTGGAAAATAGGTCTTGTCCATTGTGTGAGAGCGTGCTAACCACTGAGCCATTGGCTATAATGGGATGTGTCTGTCTTTTTTCCCCCCTCACCTCATAAGAAAGGTGCCTAAGCCAGGTCAGTCCTAACTCCAAGAGAGGTGTCATGGTTGAGAATCCCAAATGGAGGGCGGTGCCTATGTACTTTTGAGTGGCAGGGCTTAGGCCACACCCCTCTCCTCTGCATTTCACTCCTGGCTAGCTTAGATTGTTCCCTGCTCAGCATGCTGGTTTCTATTAAACCCTTTCTTAGATGCCTAACTCTGTTCATAAAATGCCTGGGTAGCTAACCTGGGCCTGTAGGAGCTAGACATTGCAACACTCAGTTTCAATGCCCAAGTCTCATTTGCAGATCTAGCCCCATGATACTACAATTCCTGATTGCAAGGGGGGAAAAGGCTGTCAGCACCAGCAGTCATGTTTAAGACCTAAAAAGGGTATTTTTCACTAGAAATTTAGGTCTGGAAACACCAGCAAATAACTGGAGGGTGGCTCCCTAGGAGAATGCATGCTACATCTCTTACGAATGTGTAAGGAGAGCTGTCAGTGAATGTACTCCTGAAAACATTATATTGGTTCCTGGCCTCTACAGCCTCAATGCTTCCAGTCCTGATTTATCACACTTCTCCTCTCCTACCCACACAGACTCTCAGGGTGGTAATAGAGCTCACTTTGTGCTTGAATAAATCCTCTGCCTGTTTAGTGTCCAGTAAGAAGAACATGAGATCTGTATCCACCCATTAACACCTGGATTTGGTTTAACTGACCACAAGAATTTAATATCAATCTTATACATGGAAAGAGAATGACACCTTTTCTCTCTCAATTAAATCCTTCATTGCCTATTGTGATTTTTCACATAGCATTTGACAACAAGCTTTCAGTAGTAGATGAGTGTGTTCAAATACTATGCTGAAAGGAGATAGATGCCTGAAGCAAAGAGACCGATTTACTTACAGTATATTTTTTATAAATAAACTGATAACTTAGAAGTTATTGCCCCCAAATCAGTACTAAAAACATATCCAAGAGTTTATCTGAAGGAATTACAGACACCCTTAGAGACCTGGCAAATAATAAGTAATGCAGTAAATTGAAAAACTTTCCAGTTTGAAAGGTATCAGAGGGGTAGCCTTGTTAGTCTGGATCTGGATTCCAGTTTGAAAGGAATATTGAAAATTGAGCAGCAGGACTATAGTGCTAAATGTCATGATTTAGGATGCAGCATTCATTAAAAGATAACTGATTTGGAGTCATGTTAACTATAAGAACCCTGTGTAGGCTATTCTTTATTTGTAGACAAGCCATGTTCCATCATATCTTGTCCACTGTCCATAATCCTACTAGGACCAAGGTTAACCCATGGCTAGTTGACACTGTTGAATGCAACATATTTCTGTCTTCACCAACTGCAAAGCCAGTCAGTACTGTGTTAGTTAATACAGCTGTTGAAGGCCATATTCTAACAATGTAATTTTCAAGCAAAGGAAAGTCCTGTTTGAGCACTAGGAGAACTAGATGATATCACTGATGGTGAGAGAATAGTTGGGAGCTAGGACCCTATAAAGGCAAATCAAAGTACCAGGAAAAGTGACAGCAAAGGGACAGGATGTAAAGCTCTAGAGAGGATTTCAGTGGAGGGGAGGTGATATCAGGAGGAATGAAGGAGGAACAGAAGGGTTGAAAGGCTAGGAGACACGTACATATACAAAATGTGTTGGTCGTCTCTGTACTTGAGGTGATCAGAATAAAAATCCATTCCCATGAAAATGAAGACTAATATCAATAAAACAAAATCTTAAAGCAAGACAGGAAGTTACAAACTTAAGATATTCTGCAGACCTACATTCAAATTCAAAAGCAAGTGTCAATGCACATTGCTTTTGTGTTCTCTTTTTGAATATTGAAGCATGAAAGCTCTGCTACCACAAATACTCTGTAAGGGCTTAATATTAGCTGACCCTTACTTCCAGAATAAGTCAGTGAGTAACAGGACCTCTGAAATGAGTAAGATTATCACACCTTACTCTTAGTGAAAATAAGAGTGGTAAAATCTGGCCCTAAAAGTGAATAAGTTTGACCCTGCAAAAGTGAACTTAATTGTAGAATCTGAAACTACTTATTGGTTAGTTAAATAATTCATCCAATAGAAGAGCAAATACAATCCCACATCATGTATATCACCAACCAAGACCATTGCCAATTGTGAATATTCTCAAAGTGTCTGAAAGATCTTAAAAGCTGCAAATTTACTGAATAAATTCACAAATATGGTTTGAATAACACATGTGAGAAATTTGTGGTCTGTTTGCAGGCAATTTTCAGAGGGAGAATAGCAGAATTCCTATGAGTAATTTGCTCTGCTCTGATATTTAGCTATTTAAGTGATTCTAATTATTAGACTAGTTTTTGCTTATACAGACTAACATAGCTACCACTCTGAAACCTAATCATTAGAGTTTTCCTTTAACTGTCTAGATATCCACTGGAAGCAGCCATTAGGAAAAAAATTAATAGTAACCAACACAAAAGAATTGACTGACAGCCTCAAAATTGTAGAGGCAGATGATTTTGTAATGATAAGTTGCAAAGTACTAAATAGGAAGGGTGAGGGTAACAAAGTAAGGATAATGGATTTCAAAAAGTTAGGTTTAGAACCAAACACTAAGCCTGAGTAAATTACTATGGACAGAAAACATTTTGAGTAGAGGGTGTGTACAATAGAGGGAAGTTTCTAGGGGTCTAATATTCAAGGCACTGCAGAAGTTGGAAGGGTGGGGGGAAAAGTATTAAAAAGAAAATTGTGGTTACATCCAAGAGCCTTTTAAGGACCTGAAAATAAAAGGAAAATTACAGATGACTAGTATAAAAGTACAGTGAAGACCTGCAGGTCAAAGTCAGAAAGTATCTAATTTTGTGCCTTTGTCTATTAGCAAAGGATGAATGGGGAAGAAAAGTATGTAAGAAGCAAGAGAGTGCAAAAAGTGGAGGTCAGGTCTGTTAATAGCTACTTTTTTTAGCCTTGACTAAAAAAGAAAAAAAATAGGAAATGGATGCTTAATGCACTAACAGGGAACAAAGAAAGAAAGATCACGAGGCAGAATTGGGAAGGGAGAGATTAAAGGTGACTTTAATGTAACCAGTAGGGGGTTACTGAGTGGAACTTGCTGAAAGTAGAATTGAAACTACTGGCAGTTCTACTTGAGACCTTCTGGAGGACAGGTGAGCTCCCAGAGGGCTGGTTAAAGAGCAAGCATAATATAATACCTATTTTTTAAGGAGGGATGACTTGGAAAATTTGAGCCTACAAAGACACCCTACTACCATTGAATACAAAGAGTTCCACGTGACCCTGTTGACTTTGATGGGGGTTCTATGTGCAAAGAGATAGCAGTATTAGACTCTTAGAGACCAATGTGTTTAGCTTACAGTGTATACCTGGTAAATTGTTACAACAATGAATGAAGCAGTCAATTTGTAAACAGCTAAAAGAAAGTCACAAATGCATCGGAATTCATCAGGAATAAGTTATACTGAAATATAACTTCTTCCCCTGAAAATAAAAAAAAAAGATAATACAGGAAATGCAGTGGCATAGTGTATGTTGAGCAAGATTCTTCTCTAAATCAGCATTGTAAGTCTAATAATTCAATTGACTATTAGTTACTCTGGTTTTACAGTGGTGTAAAAGATCAAGATCTGCTACCCTGTTTCATTAATGCTCTTGACACCATTTTATATGTCATCCAAAAAGATATGAGAAATCTGAAATGGATGGCTCCATAATTGGATTACAAATTTCCAACTCAGTAAATATTAAAGGCCAAGTATGTGGAAAGTTGGACCAAGGAGGACTGAATGGAGTCCATCAGGAATCTATTTGAGATTGAATAGGATTCAGTGTTTTCATTAACTACTTACAGGATGGAGCGAAGAGTGTACTCGTCAGCTTCCCAGATGTGGATAATGCAAAGCTAGGAGGAATCAAATACTTTGGGACATAGGATTAAGTACAACCTTTTTAAACTGGAGAAATGGGGGGGACCATAACAATGCAACAAGATTCTGTACAGAGAAATTAAAATTGGAAAGAATAATTAAATACAGAATAGAAGAATACTGGCTAGGTAAGATGACAAGTTGACAATGTGGGGCTGTTTCAAAAACTAATGTTTTACTGAGCTGTATTAGTAACAACATCATGAGTAACAAAAAAATGAGGTAATTATTGCATTATTCTTGACATTGGTTGGCCTCGATGGAGACCCACACTAAGTTTTGGACATTGCATTTGATACACACAAATTGGAGGAGGGCAAGATTGAAGCAAATGGGAAAAAAAAAGTTTATAAGACAAGAACAGTGAGAAGGTACTATTAGAACAGGAAATGGTCAATTTATAGACAAGATAACCAGGGGAGAGGCAACAGGATAACCTCTGGCATTGTTCAAGGGGAGAGAAGTCAGTTATTCTGATTAGTTAATAAGTATACAACAGAAAGGAATGCAGCAGGTGGGGAAAGTATATATTAAAAAAGTCTTTATTGGTTTAAAAAACAGGTAGGAAATAAATTATGTTTATCCAAAAAACACTGATTATTCAAATGTTTTGGATAATCTCCCAGGCCATCTGGACAATTACGTTTACTTGTAAACCTTCTGTATCCCTTGTTGATTGAATATCATATTATAAAGCAGTCTTTTTCATTATGCATGTGTACCATGGCTAGTAGAACTCGGTGAGGTTTTTTGGCTGAAGTCTTTGTCATTTGCTATTGCTGAAAAATGCAGACTTGGGTCGACCAAAGCATTTACCAAATTAATGTAGATTTTGGCAAATTGTTTTGCTCAAAATGGGGGGGAATCAGAAATGTCAAAATGGTTCTGGCATTAACAAAATGGTGATGGGGTGGCTCCTATTCTATGCTATTGGTCAGTGGTTACAGCAAAAACCTGGGATGTGGGAGACCCAGGTTTGAATCTCTATTCTGGCAGGGACTTGAACCCAGATTTCTTCCATACTAGGTTAGGGCCTCTAATCACCAGGCTATTCTGGGGCAGTACTGCCCTAGTCTCTCCTGTTAAAGATGTTCCGCTTGCTATAATATACACCACTCCTGATTTTGTGAAAGCCAGTGGCACCCAAGACCCCAGCAAACATAGCCCTTCATTTCCAAGATGTATGAAGAGAAATGTTTGACCCAGACAAATTTCTGACTTTTTGATTAGCTGAAAATACTAAAAAAGTAAAGCTTCAAATTGACCTGATTTGTTAAAAAATTGTTTCAGAACTGCCAGTTAATTGGAAAAAAAATCAGTTATGAATGAATTAATAGGAGGAAAGTCCGGCAAAATAATTTACAGTTTGACCTGTCTAAGATAAACAGTTCTAAACATTTCACTCTCTAAAGAAAGGTGAAATTTCACTCATCATAAAACTGAAGGAAACTCTCCTACTACATTTAATACATGATTTTCTATGGAAAGGACAGGATTTGGAGTGATGGACATATATTATTATAAACTACTAAAAACTCTGGTTATCTATAAAGGTATCATTGTTAATGGAAATATTCTCATCTTCCCAAAAGTATTTTATAGTGAAGTTACTTAAGTAAAAACACATTTGCACTTGTAAAATTACAAAAGGTATTAATTGCATTGTTGCAAATCAACAGCACACAGACATTTTGTTGTCCTAAGCATAAAGCGAGCAAAGTTTCCATCTACTCTACCCAAAAAGCAATCAGCAGAAAGTAACTGAAGGATCTGATCCAAAGGCTGTTAAACTCAGTGGAAAGACTCCTACTGACTTTGAGGGCCTCTAGATTCAGTGCTTATTTTCTTCACTCTGTACCATTGACAGCTGTTCCTAGTGAAGGAGCCAAGCCAAACCCAAATTGTATATTGGCTACAAAATAGCATCAGCAGGGAGACTTCAGGGCAGTCACCACCCAACACTGCAGAGGTTGGAGGTGCACTTAATGTGCATCTCTGCAGCAAAGGGAACTGTCAAAGTTCTGGTCAAATTGTGTGCCAGTCACTATTGTCAATGAGATCATCAATACAATGAAAAGAGCCTGAGTTTAAATACCTATGTTCAGCACTGCTGATCTTATGTAGGTCAGTGGATTCCTCTAGCAGCAGTATAGATCAGAACGTTTTTATACTTCAAAGAGCTGCTATTGAATCATCCATGTCAATTAAGAGTCTTATTGTCTGTCATGCAAAAACAAACTGCAAATAAAAACTTTGAAAGGAAAAATACCAAAGATGAAATTATTTTCTGCATATGAGCTTCTTTTTTGAAATATCATGAATTATTATTAAATCAAATTACACTGGGAACAGAATATCACTTAAAACTGATTCTCAATCATTTGTCAATGATAATTCAATTGCCAAATGTCAAATATAATTTTAATCACAGCCACTCAAGGATTGTCACAAGCATAAAAATTTCACCACATTATTTGCACTGGGAACATATCAAAAAGACAAAGCATTATGGGAATGTAAATGAAATATAGATTATAAATCTAGAAAATGCAGTGTTTTTCAAATAGGAATAGAAGGTGTCTGTATAAGAGACAGATCATATACTTTACACTGGTGCATTGCAAGTGAAAAGTCACAGATACAAGATTTATGGGAAAAAGTAGATCTTCAGCTTTATTAAAAACACACAGAAGACCATGCTGCCTGCCAGCGGATGTTGATTTGCCAGATCAATCTAAATCCCCAAGGCTATCTGAGACTACAAGCTACCAACCGCAAAAGGAAACCAGATATAGAATATGAATAGGTACTGAATGTGGGTGAAGCAGAGGACAAGGTAGTGGATTTTTGCAGCAGCATTTTGCACAGTCTAAAAAGTGACAAGGTGCATGTCAGCAGCTCCTGGAGAATTGTGGGGAGGGGATTGATGGGACCGCACCAAGGCTACCCCTCCCTCCCAGCACCCTCAAACACAACTATGCAGGGGTGACCCAGGGAAACTAGGATCCATCCAGTGCCCCTCCCCTGATAGCCATGTGGACTTGGGGAAGTCAAATCCTGAGCGGAGACAGCCCACGAGCCAGAGAAACTGAAGCTGGCAGAAACAGACAGCTAGCTGTCTGAAGCAGGCCTCATCGACTACTCATAAACCCAGTCTGCTTTCTATAGTTTCCACCCTGAGCATACTCTCTCCTGTGCTACTTACCACAATGCTACTCTGCCCTCTCACTCACTCTCTTCACCTTAACGTCACTTGTCATTCTCTCTCTCTCCTCTCCCCTGCCCTATTCTACTTACTCCCCTGCCTTCTATATCCCCTCTCCTTTCCTCAGCCTTTCCATCCAGTGAATCCCTTCCTAACAAAACCCCATCCACAGAATGTAGAAAAACCTCACAGCACTAACATGATGAAAGCCAACCAACAATGTTCATTGTGCTTGTATGGTATCTTCCTTCAGCTGTATTTTGCTTCCTTCAATTTGCTACTTCTATTCCCTGGACCTTTCCTCTGTATAGCCCCCTTTTCTTCACCCTGGCCTGAAGTTCTCATTTAAGTCTTCCTCACTAAATGCAAGTACCACCAGACCCTTTCTTCCAGTTTTCTCTCAAGCACCTTACTCCTCTCATCCCAGACAAGAACTGACCTGCTCACACCCTGCAGCTCCTTTTATTGGAGCATACGGGGCCCTAATTGGCTGCTTCTATGCATCCTCTCTAGGCAGGCTTGGAGGACCTACCTTCGCTGCTGCTGTCCTGGGGCAGGCTGTGGTAGGAATGTGTGCCCTCCCACAGGGGCCCTCAAAAGCCTCCTACACCCCATCGCAGCCTCCTATATTTTAATGTATTCAACAGTGTTTCTCAGCTGCTGTAATACAGGCCATTTAGTCCTACTGTGATCTTTCAATATAAGTCACTAGAACACAGCAGTTTTAATACTCTTCTTGAAACAATGGAAATTGTTAAGAGTGGGAATAACTGATTTTTTTAGGCAATATTGTAACTTAGAGCCAGATTCAGATGAGTTTACATAGCTATCAGAATAGTGCTACTTGTGGAGTAAGGGGTTGCTCATTGCGAGGGTCAGAATCTGGCCCTTAGTGAATAGTAGCCTGATGACAACATGTGATAGGGTGCAGAGACATCACAAAGTCAGTCTCTCCAGGGAACAGGGCAAGAAATTCTGTCTAGAACAGGGCTGGGTTCTTAATCTAGTTTGGGGTGGGGAAGGTGGGTCGGGGCTAAAAAAGGCTAACTGGGGAACATCTTTTGTTACATTTCTAATGCTTTGTTAACTTTTGTCCTTTGCCTCATATATAAAGTTCTTTCTGAGAAAGGAATATAACTGGTTGACCTAGTGTGTTTTGGTGGAATTGCCTTACCCACCTGCACAATACTTCCTCTGTCATAATTGGGAAATGTGGTAAACATAGAATACAGGTGATAGCCAAAGTGTTGGTGCAATAAGAAAAATGGTAGCTGCCAGCTAGCTAGATGAGTCAGCCCTGTATAGAATCAATCACCTCACTGGCTGGGAACACATTGCTCCATAACAGGCAACCTGATTGGTTCACCTGTTGCTGAATGCTCTTTTTTTCCTAAAAATAATCCAACAATGAGCTTTCACAATTCTTTCTTTCAACTGCCGCTATGGTGTGTCTCAGTATTACTGGGGATCCTATTTTAAGAGGCATCAGTAAGCTACAGTTCCAAAATTTCTCAATTTATATGGAATATAAAGATCAGTTAATATTGTACAAATGATACCAGATGGGGATCGTTCATGACATAGTATGTACCAGAACAAAGGAATATGACATGTGTCTCTACCTACATGTGTAGAGTTGGAAACCACGTGGCATAATCTTATAGATTTTGATTTTCAGAGGAGCTCAGCTCCAATTTAAGCACTCTAAGTGGCCAGATTTTCCAGAAGTGCTCAGCATGCTGGTTGTTGAGCTCTTTTAACAGTCTGTCCCTGAGTGTGGGTGCTCAGCCCCTGAAATATTGGGCCCTAAGGTCTTTTGAAAGTCTGGCTCATAGTAGCCATGAGATCCCAAATAGCCAACCTACATTCATATGATCATATAGTGTGTTAAAACCAGAGCTAGTGAACCAGCTAGGCAAAGGGAGGGAATAGAACTGAAGTAATTTGTTACATCCTTCATAACTGTTCGTACAACTTTTAAAGAGGTTTTCAACATTTTACTTTTTAAAGATGTATGACAGGCTGGTGCCTTTCACGATCTGATGATCTCACTTCCTGTGCTTCTTATTCTGGCAGTTACAGTTCTTACTACTGAAACTAACTTCTACCTACTTCCTCCCTGCTGTAAGAGCTGCTTTGTTTTGTTTGTAGGGTTTTTGTTTATATGTTTGTTTGCTTTATTTAGCTTCCATTGTCTATCTCCCTTTCTTCATTTAAAATGGCAGCCTAAAAGGGAGACAGCTGTCCTTGTATCTGTGGGGAGTGAATCAAAATGAATTGGAGCACAGTGTTTTCCTGCCAATTACTGAACTATTGATTGACTCCCTATCAATTGCTACACTGCTCCAGTTCAGTCAGACGATATAGACAAAGCATGACGGTGTGGGAAGGAGAGGCGATATTCAGAGAAGTAAATGGGACCTCAGAGTACAAAATTAAACAGAGGTGGATACAAATGAGAGAAAAACAAACAGAATCAACGCAGATAGAGTGGAGAAAGCAGTCTGAAAAGAGCATGGTTTTATTAAGTGATCATGCAGCATGTAGGCACTGTGCAAGCTTCTCCCCACAGCTCTGTTAATGCACCCTACTTCTCGTCCATCCTATTTACTCCATTCTTGAATAGGACACAGGGCAACACAGAAAAATAAAGGCAAGGAGTAGTAAAATACTCCAAAGAAAATACATACCAATTCATTAATCCACAGAGAAGCAGGAACCACCAAAAAAGAAGCAGACCATGAAACAGGAAAAGCATTTGAACAAATAATATTAATAACAAATAATAATAAATAATAATTCATAATATAAAAAGTTAACCTGAAAGACAGTGAACCCACAAAAGCAGCATAAAAGAAACCAGAACACACAAATAGTATGGAAGAATAGCACAATGTAGGTTTAAAGGTATGAGAGCAAAGGATTGTTGAAATGATTATGTTAAACTTTAGAAAATAATCAGAGTCTAAGTTTAAAATGAATAAAAAATAATCATTAAAGAAAATAACTGTGGAGGAAAGGTGGTTCAGTGGCTCAGGTGGTACCCTCCAACATGAGTAACTCAGGTTCAATTTCCTGCGGTCTCAAAGATTTGTTGTGTCACCTTCAATATGGCACTTAGGGCTACATCCACAAAAGCACTTCGATGCCTAGCTGCCACCTTAGACATCTGAGTCCAACATTTAGGCACTGTTGAGATCCTCAAAACTCCCAGTAAGCTGCCACCTACTCGTATACATCTCTAGGTACCTAAATTTCCACAGGTGAAATCCTCAAGGCACCTAAAAATCTGCCAGTGTACATGCCTGCAGCTGCTTTAGTTTGTATTCCTGGGCACCTAGCTCAACATGGGCCCAGCTGCATCCTCAAACTAGGTGTATCCCTGCCTATCTCACCTGTGACGCCCAATTAAGTAGGTACTCAGAAGCTGCCTACCAGGTCAGTCCCCAATTCAAACAAAGCCAGAAGAGGAGAAAATGGTGGTATGACCCTCAAAAGTTTTAGGCCAGTGAACTCACCCAGAATTTGGGAGTCACAGGTTCAATTCCCCACTCTGCCTGATGAGGAGAATGGAGTGGAAGTTGGAGGATGCTCTAACTACTGGACTATAGGGAGTCCTGGAGCAGGTCTCTATCGATCCCCCTATTGAAGCTGATCCACTGTATATACATAATGAAATAGTCATTGGGCCAAAGAGCAAGTGAGAATGCCTCTGTGGCCCAGTAGTTGGGGCACTCACGTGGGAGGGGGAGACACAAGACCCACTCCATTATCCATATCAAGCTGAGTGGGGAATTGAGCCTGTCTTCCCCAGATCCTGGGTAAGTGCTCTAACCACTGGGTTAAAAATTAAGTGAGGAGGGGCACCACATCCTCTTCAGTGATTTGCATCAAAGAGATAAGTTTCTCCACCTGATCTGGACTTAGGTGCCTAACCCCCTTTGAGGGTGGGGCTTAGGACCCAGCCCTCACATCAGCATCTTCCATTGGCTAGTTTAAGTGGCTTGGGCTCCCTGCCGAGCATGCTGGTTTTTATAGATACTATTTGTAGGTGCCTAACTCTCCCCGTGCATTGCATAGGGACCCCAGGCAACTAACACAAGACCATGTATTCCACTAGGTCAGGGGTTGGCAATCAAGTGGGCCACTGGGAGCTGTGGGGGGGGCTGTGCCTGCAGATGGTCAATGTAAACAAACTGTCTTGCGGCCTGCCAGCAGATTACCCTGATGGGCTACATGCCGAAGGTTGTCGACCCCTGCAGTATGGTAGGGCATCTAAAAGTGAGGTGCTGCAATGCTGAGTCTAAGTCCCCTTTGCGGATGTAGCTCCTAGTCTTTTTGACCTCAGTTCCCCATCTGTAAAAAGGGAATAGCAGCATTTCCATGCCTCACAGGAAAGTTACAAGGATAAACACACTGAAGATTCTGTGGCGCTCAGATACTATGCTATTGAGAGCCAGATAAGTACCTAAAATAGACAGATACTAATTGTGCTTGTTAAATTCAGGCTGTTTGGAGATTTTCCTCTCTACTAAATGTATTGTGCCAGCTTTTTACAGGTGCGGAGTAGAAACAGATAGCATTGATTTCAATAGCAGATACTGGTACTCTGCATCTCTGACAATCATATTGTATATATTGATTGCAGTCTGAGTTGTGGGTGGCTGTGGTTAGAAACCCCAGTCCCTGTGGAGCCCTCATTCACTTTTGCCAAACATTTGCATTAAAATACTGCCCATATTAGTTAGTTCAATGTTTGTAATAACAATGGGCCATGAGCAATAAAGTGACACTTTTCACTGTAATCAACACCACGTTTCACATAAACAAGCAGATTTTCAGCCTCCTAATCACACTGGTTACAATTTAGTGATAGCTTGGAAAAAATGGAATGAAGTAGTTTCACCATATCTTAAAAATCAGAAAAACTGGCAGACAGGCTACATTACTAGCATACGAATATATTATTACTTTTGCATGTTTAGAAGATAGGAAACACTATTGGTGGTAGTGTGCGAAATAAGGTTACTTGCCATATACCAAAGTGTTGCCACAAACTAATATTATCCCATGACTGAACATGACAAATGCAACAAGCAACTATTCAATCCTTCCTTGAGCTCTCTAGTGCATGACCCCATAAGGTCCTATACATTGGTGCAACCATGGCCTTGTCTCCTTCCCATCTCTTTAGGGACAGGGGCACCAAGGGGTACACATGGACGGAGCAGACCTTGGAGTCCCCACTGCACAAGATCTGCAACTTCCTCTGGCCCTCCTTGTTTGAGGCATGAAAGGGGTGGGGACAAGAATTTTGTGCCCTTGTATTCCCTGCACATTTGCACAAAGGCCTGTGATAATCCTGCACTAAGACAGCAGCATGTGACATGAAGTGAACCTTCCTTTTGGAAATGTATACCTGACAAACATACCTATGGAAGTTTCCTTGGCTAGAATTGATCAAATAAAGCTCACCACCTCAGATCTCATGGTATATATCCATGGTATCCCCACACCTTGAGTACAGCATGCAGTTCTGGTTGCCCCATCTCTAAAAAGATATATTAGATTTGGGGAAAGTACAGAGAAGGAAACAGAACTCTCCTCATATGGAGATTAAGATAGGGACTGTTCAGCTTAAAAGAGAGATGACTAAGGAAGGATGTGATAGAGGGCTATAAAATCATGAATGGTATGTAAAAAGTGAATACAGAAGTGTTATTTACCCCTTCACCTAACACAAAAACCAGGGGTTACCCAGTGCAATTAGTAGGCAGCAGGTTTAAAACAAACGCAAGGAAGTACTTCTTCACATAATGCACAGTTGACCAGTGGATCTTGTTACCAGGGGTCTTGTGAAGGCCAAAAGTATAACTGGGTTCAAAAAAGAAAGATACATTAGTTAATGGAGGATAAGTTCATCAATGGCAATTAAGCCAAGATGATCAGGTGTGCAAACCCATGCTCTGGGTGTCCCTTTACCGCTGACCGCCAGAAGCTGGGACTGGAGGACAGGGGATGGATCATTCAATAATTGCCCTGCTCTGTTCATTCCCTCTGAAGCATCTGGCACTGGCCACTGTCAGAAGACTAGATACTGGGCTAGATGGACCATTGGTCTGATCCTGTATGGCCATCCTTACATTCTTGTGACCATCCCATAAAATAAATTAATATTTATATATTATTACACCTAATCCATTACACATGTAGGACACATGAATATTAGCAATACAATAAAAATGACTGATGACTATCTGATGATCTCTGATGTAAGGGTCATATTTCAAATCTGGGATTTATTTCCATTATTTCCAGTAACATAATGAATGAGTGTACTGCGATTCTAGCTGAAGAGGAACATGGGAAATAATGCTATTCAGTGAGTGATCTGTTACAAGTGTCTGCGTTATTAATTAACCTATTACTTCTGTTTTGTCATGTCTCATTAAGTTAGAGATTTGTGTTATGTCACATATGAATATGAGGCCATGGGCCATTATCTTCACTCAAACTGTTTTTAGTGACTTCCATGGGGTTACACCTGGTATACCCTGGTATAAACAAGAGGAGAATCAGGCTCATGAATGGAACACCACAAGAGTGAATATCAAGAACCATCCCCAATTTACTGTGATTTCTGATTGAGTAATGGGAATGTGAAAAGTGTAACTATTTTGCACAGTGAATACTTATTAGTGATGTATTTGAGAAATGTGTTTAATATGCAAAATACATTCTTATATTTGCCAAGTTTTAATTTATTTAACTCCTGTAATCCAATACTGCAAAGCTTTTTTATTCGGGATAATAAATAAGTGAGCTGTTCATCAATGATAATCTGCAGCATTGCCTAGCGGATAGAGAACTGGAGTAGGATTGAGGTGACTCAGGTTCTAGTCCCAGCTCAGCCAGAGGCCAGCTGAACAGGAACAGGAGACATATGGGGGGAGGGATAGCTCAGTGGTTTGAGCATTGGCCTGCTAAACCCAGGGTTGTGAGCTCAATCCTTGAGAGGGTCATTTAGGGATCTGGGGCAAAAATCTGTCTGGGGATTGGTCCTGCTTTGAGCAGGGGGTTGGACTAGATGACCTCCAAAGGTCCCTTCTAACCCTGATATTCTATGATTAAATCAGTTTCCTCATGTGTGAAATGGGAATAGTGATGCTGACCTCCATTGTAAAGCTCTGTTAGAACTACAGATGAAATGTGCTATATAAGAGCTAGATGGTATTATTATTTCTATTGTGGTATCACCGAAACAGGTGGTGCAAGGCACTGTACAAACAGGTTGGTGAAGAGAGTGAGTTCTGGTTCCAAATTATCTGCACATTTAAAAAAAAACCTGTTGGCATATGGCTATGGATTATGCAATGTATGTTTGCAGCATATTAACGTTTGCTGTGACATTGTATATGACTTCTTATTCCAAGTCCCTTTGGTTTGCATGCTACAGAGTAACACACGATCCTTGACAACCTGCATAACATGATATAGAAATTCATTTTTTTAAAGTCTTCCTAGTGTAATCATGTTCTTGTAATGCAGCATGAATGAGAGGGACTAAATAATGTGTAGATACTTTGCTTCATCAGTATCTCTGACCTATGCCAGAAACATTATCACCTTTAGACAAATACAAAATCTTTGAATAGTTCATTGTTCAAAAGAACAAAGCAGAAGCTGAAACTGTTTTAAAGGAACATGTACCCCTAAAATGTAGATGTAGCATAGAGGTACAATAAATTCTTTTCCTTTGCATTCCTTTGTGCATAAAATCAGAGAGCACTAAGCAATAAGAAGCTATCTGCCAGAGGCAAACATTCAATTTGCTCTAGTTTGTGAGTCCATTTTAGCTGAAGAGACCTGCTGTTTAGTTAGCTCCCCTGCTGAATGCTGTAAGAGATATAGATGAAATTGAGCAAACAGCAATTTCTCTAATGAAAAAGTTGTGTATGTCTTACAGTTTTCATTGGGGGAGCTGGCATTTGATCATTTTGGTACCTCATATTACTACAAGTTGTGCAGGATGAGATTGTGACCTGCTAAAACCAAAAACAGACCAAATACAGATCTGGTATAGGCAGATGAAACTCCATTGAATCAGCAGAGCTCCAGTCACATCAGGTCTGTATTGGTCCAAAGTGCTAAAGCACAGAAATGGCTTAAAAGTGAAATGCATCAGACTTTATCACCCAATAATATACAAACACCTATTTGCTGAACTTAACCAGAGGAATAAAATTACTTAAATCTTCAATAAGTGAAGTTTCATTGATCCAAAAGGAGCCTATATAGCAAATCTTTGGAGCTATTGCTCAGTGTGCAAGTGCATACAATTGGAGAGAAACAAACACTGGACCAGATAAAGCCAACATGCAATATCATCAGTGAAGCTTTCAGTGGTCTGACTTTATTCATCTGAACAAAAAGCTGGACACAACCATAAGGTTCCAGAGGAAACTAACTATCCTTTTATCTGATTGCAGCCACAAGTGCTACAATCCTAGCTGGCAGAATGAATCTTTGGTTAGAACCAAAGTGAATGAGAGCAAAAATTGCTCAGCTAAGTGATGTAAAAAGAGATGTCTGCTAAACACATAAGACTGTCTTATTTTAAATACAAGGACACCATGTCACGAGTGAGGTGCTTAGGCATCCCATTTCAAAGTTTAGTCCAGACACCTCTGTTTATGTCTTCCACCCCATCAGAGAGCAGTAAAGCTACAGCAGGCTCTTTTCTGTTTCAGACAGCACATGCCGCACATTTAGTAGGACTTTTCATACCCACTGCTAGATTTATGATTTACTGGCGTATACCCAGAAGAGAATTAAAACATACACAAAATATAAAGTTCAGGATTTCAGAGTTTATTGAAGAAAATGCCCGCAATGCTCTGACAAGTATATTCACAGACCACAGCAATCATTGAATTTCAACACATCTCAGATGAATACATTAAAATTCATAATACCTTTAACACACTGGTAAGCTGCTACCAAGAGGTTTTTTCACCATCAATACACTTATTATCATGCTATTAAATAACCACACAGTTAATGAAATTCAGAGAAATCACCGGTCAGATGTAAAGCAAGAATGAGAAAGCACCAGCCAATTAGAGGGTGGTGATGAAAAATGTCTTGCCCATCAAGGTCTTTACAGAGAAACAGTCCAGGTGACATGACACATTCTAGCTCATCTTCTGGGCAACATCATGAAAATTTGAAAAAAGAAAGTGATGAACGTGTATTGTGCAGTCGTTCAGCTGATGTTTGGAATACCAAATAAATTGTAGTCAAGAAGAAAAAAGAAATTACTTAAGAGGGTTGTTTGTTCATGTAGCTTATAAATATTGGTATACTAGTTAAATAATTATAATTTGCCAAGTAATGTTTTAAGGTATTCGTGTTAGGTAATTCTTAATAAGGTACATGTAAAGAAAAAACAGTTTTTGTTTGAGAGGACTGGGAGCTAGTAGCTAAGTTCTAATCTTGACTGACACTGGAAGTCTCACTCCTTACCCCTTTGCCTCAGTTTCTCAATATGTAAAATGGAGGATGAGGGACTAATGTCTTACTTATTACTTGCATATCTCAGAGGGTTATATTAACAATTATTTTTATTCAATATTTGTATAGGTCTTTGAAGACAGCAACTATCACTACTGTTTGGGGTAAATAATTAAAAGTTAGTAACTTGCGAGTATCTCTAGTAAATCTGTAAGGGCCCAGTTTGCAACCCTTACTGAATAATACTTAGTCTTATGAATAGTTAGAGTGACCACATGAATGAGTAATGGTTGTTGGATAAGGACTTCAGGCTAGATTTGTTTTTATTAATAAGTTGCCTATTAGTCACCCTCAATGTCATGGGAGAAGCCATGGAGCTAATAATTTGGCTAATGAAGTTACAGGTATTAGAACTGTGTGAGCTGTCCATAATAATCCAGCAGTAAGAGGAATGTTTTTGCATTTAAATCCTTTTGTCTGGGACAGTTCAGCCTGCAAAATCGCAGTCCATTATTGACAATTATCATTCTCCTTTGAAAAGAAACCCCATCCTGTTGTTGCAGAGAAAAATGAAGTGGGTAGAAAGGAAAAAGATACATGATGATATCTTTGATCTTTTTTGTCTTCAAGGAAAGTTGTTTCATCTTCTTTGCTAGTGAACAGCAAGACATCTCTCCTCAGCAGAAGGATATAAACTACGAAGTGAACGAAACTATTAACTCTTACAGAATCACTCAGATACTATTTGTCACCTTTGTAAAATAACAGTGACTTTTAGTCTTCCAACAGTATCAATCAGGCAGCTACTAAAAATCCAACCAGCTGGTTGAGCCAACATTTCATTGGCCTCCTCAGGCAATCTTGATTATGGACACTCGTTAGGGTTTTTTACATGTCAGGGGACATCTATAAAAATACTTAAATGTATTTGACAGTGCCTTTGAGAAACTCCACAAAATATGTATGAGGGAGAAGATACATATTCAAATTTCCAAAGCCACCAGAAGTAAAAGAAGAAACAGCTCTAAATAAGCACTTGAGGCACAAGGTGACAGTTTCATAAATCAGTGAAAGAAAGGGTATGTCTACACTGCCAAAAAAGGTGTGTTGACTTGAGTTAGCTAACCTGGATTAAAATAGCAGTGAAGACATGGGAAATTTGCTTTTAACTCATGTTAACACTTGTGTTACAGCCTATAGGTGAGCCTGAGATTGAATTTGAGCTGTAACCCAATTAAAAGCTGAGTTGCCTTCTCTCGTTGCTGTTTTAACCTGAGATAGGTAACCCAATTTAAAAACACGCCTTAGTTTGCATTGTAGACATGCCTAAAGACTACACCAGGACAAACAGGGAGATTGTCAGAAGTAAAGAAACATACAGTAGCATATATACTTCTGGTATGGGCTGCAGAGGCTAACAAAATGTGGCAATTAGGGCCCTAATCCAGAAATTCCTCTGCAAGGTAGGGCATTGTTGGGGTATGTGCATAGAGAGCTGGGAGTGAGGATAGAGGCATGTTCTGGATCTCTGTAGATTTTCAAGTAGACAACTATGTAGCAGCTATTGCTGGTTTGGCCAACATGCTGCCACTCTCTGCTAGAGAACGGGATTGGTGCAGCTACTACAGTAAAGCCTCCTGTTTTGCTCCTGAGAGAGCCATGTTGCCTCTGGAGAAGTAGAAAAGGAATCAGTACAGATACTTTGGGTCTCTGCATAGAGGTCACTGCCCCAGGCTATAATTGGGTAAGAGCAAACTCCCCAATTAAACAATTTGGAGGGAACTCCATGAGTGGAAACTAGTGGAGTTTTTGTTGCACCCATGAAGGATTTTGCTGTGAATGGAAACATATAATCCAATTATCAGCATATAAGACCTCTCCTCAAAAACCAATAGCGCTTTGGTGAATTTATCATGACAATAGTAAATTGTAAGCAGCTTAACAGTGAATAGACCTATAGTACAAAGGAATTTAACTGAAATGTAACAGGGAAATGAAAATCAATACAGGTGACTGTTGAGGGATATATTGTCCTACAGAAAGGACCACTCAGGAAAAAAAATTAACGAGGTAATATCCTTAGAGTTTGAGGAAGGTAAATCAATGAGAAAAGAACACTTGCAGAAACTGTAAGTGAAGTGGAACATGATGATTCAGAAGTACAGGTGTAATATATCCAACTCCTAGGATTCTGTCACATTAGGAATTTGCAGTAGACCAAAATAAGCAAAAGGAAAAGCATGGTCATGGGAGAAAAATATACTGTAGAAGTCTGGGAAAAGAAAAAGGTAGTGGTAAAAAGATGACTTAGTTACCCAAACATACTCCAGGACAAAACAAAATACACTATCTGAGTGATGCATTAATATTTGTAGACATAGGAACATTATGAATAACAGTACCTTATAAAATAAGTAAAGAAAATGAAATAAAAAAAGGGCAGTTCTTTAGGATATGACTGGAGATACAGAAGTGAATAATCATTCAATAAGAGACCTTTGATAATTAAAAAAAATTAAATGAAACAAAAAGGGGGAAATGAGGAAGTTGAAGTTCAGCAGCACAAATTTTGAATAATATAGGAAAGAATGTAAGGCAATGCTGGTGAGAGGCCACAGAAGGGAACTGGAAATATGGCCGCAGCCTATAACTGTCACCTGATAATACTTATACCGTTCAAAGAAACAAAGCCAGTATGAATGAATAAATGCAAATGTAATCAAATAAAGAAGCAGAAGTATAAAACATCAAGCAATTCACAGTCCACATTAGGCAACAGAATGAAAATAAAGGAAATAGAAGACAATAATAAGAAAGAAGAAGATGGAGAAGAAAAGTCAAGGCGAAGAAGGAATGAAAAATTGTGTTAACCTATTTAGGACATTAAAAATGTATTATGCTAGGAGTAAGAAAAGGCTGAATGAAGGAGAAAGAGCCTGTTAAAGATTACAAGTGTAATTTTATTGACCGAAAAGCTGATATAATATTTTAGAAATGTTTTCTTATCTTTGTGTTTATAAAATAGAGGTGAAGACAAAGACCATATAGAGGGCTAGATTAAGGTTGGATTTAACTTTCCCAAGGGAGGAAGAAGGAATACTAAGTAACAACCTGAATGGAATAGTAAGGAGAGGTGTTATTTAAGCTGTTATTAAATACAAACCTACGTCAGCTGAAATATTGCTAGACACCAAAGGATTTTATCAGAGAAGAGTTCATAGCGTACAGAATAATTGCAGTAATCAATAACAAAAATAGGAGTAGCTAGTATAGATTTTAACAGGAATTAGGCTAGTATAATGAAAGCCACCTGCTAAATCAAAGGAGAAGGCAATGGACCCAAGTGGGCTTCCCAAACTACTTTCAAACATGCTGTCCTAAGATGCCATATGTTATAGAATAGACTACATTCTCTGGTATTCTGGTTTAATCCATTTCCTAATATCAGTAGGGATACAGCTGTTCAGCTGCATATTGTGATGAATGAGAAACACCAGTTAGGAAGGGAAAAAAAAGATACATCTCTAATATGCCTGTAGTCTGGTCAATGGAAACCATGTTTAGTTGAACATTTCCGGATCTCTGAATATTTCCTGGGCTAACTTTCAGCCTCTACTATTTACCATTCACAGCACACATCACACATTTTTAGCTACTTATCGAGTAAACATTTACTTAAAAACATATCACAGCACAGCCCTCTTAAGACCCTTCTTCTGCTTCAAACATGCAAGGGGTTCACATCTGACTCTTTTAATTTGACATGCTATGGTGTTGTTATGTTTCCTGTACAGTTAACAAGGACTTTTACTGCAGGTGACACTAGTGCTTTGTGGTTAAATTTGGCTGTAGCCGGATTAGGTCATGAGTTACCGTTAGATTAGGAGATTACTGCTTATCTTGCTCTCCAATGTTGTTTCGTTGTTCCTTTGTTCTCCTCAATCTGTTTGAATTGATCCATCTATTGTCACTTGTCCTACACTTGGATTATAAATTCTTTGGGACAGGGATCATCATTTTATTCTTTGTACAGTGCCTAGCGCAATGGAGTCCGAGTCCATGACTAGGGCTCCTGGGCACTGCCACAGTACAAATAATAATAATAATGTGATTGGTTATTAACTTAATTACACAACTTTCCACCTGTATTTGGCTGTGACATAAGAAAACTCAGTTTGCTTCAAGTTTTATTTCCATATTTTGGAAATAGAATTGTGGTGTCTATTTTGAGTTTCATACTTCTTGTAATTTCACTCTTAAAGGGTAAGATCATAAAAAAAAATTGTGCTCAGACCTAGTTACACAAAGAGAAGAGGTAGATTTATATATTCTATTAAAACTCTCTCCTTTTGGGTTTTGTCTGAGGCCTGTCCAAAATAGCCATTCCTGACAAGTTTCATAGGCTTTTGTTGATTTGAATTTAAAACAAATTTATTTCACTGAAGCATTTGTGCATTTCTACAGCAAATTAGCCAGTGCAGAGAAATGCAGCAGCTCAGAATATATATATTTCTTGGTACTATTTGCAAGAATGAGCCCCAAGTCAGGTGACACTTTTATTAGGGCTTGTTTACATGGGAAATTATTCCAGCATTATAGCAATTATAGTATTACAGCAATTATACCTCTATAACCCCCTGCGTGGACATTCTTATTCCTAAATAAGAGTACCTATTTCCAGTTTTGCTTACATTGCTCTGGAACATAATTATGCTGGTAAAATTCATCATGTAAACAAGTCCTTAGATTCCTCCAACTGGTTTCTTTAAAAATTACCTCACTTGTTTTAATATGGTGGGTTCACCCCTTTGTGGGCTATTTGCACCTTAAATAGATTAAACAGTAGTTTACTTGTGTCTGCATTCCAGAAGCATTTTCATTCCTCTGTATATAAACTACTGTGGCAATGTGACATTTCATCAGCAGTAAAGAAAGGAAAATGTAAAAGGTACATATCAAAGAGAAAGATGCAGCTAACAGCTGCTAGGAGTAGAATGGTTACTTTAGGACTGCAATTGTGTGTCTCTGCCAAATTTAAAGGACCAGAAACAGAAAGACATGCTGAGAGGAAAAAAAATCCAATTAAGGAACATTCATATACCAGGGAGAGTTAAGAAAGACTAGAAAGTCAATGAAAGGTGCTTCTGAGCAAGAGGTTGCTTATTGTGGTACTTATCACAGCTACAAATGACAGATTTTGGCCTTGAAAGTTGTTAATTACTTGCTTCATTTTAAGTGACTCAACTTTTAAAGCTGCTTCTTTGAGCAACCAGATAATTTATCCTTCAGCAATTTACCCTTTAGCTGCTAATCTTAAAGACAGTTTTTGATCCGATAAAAATAAAAGCTAATGAAAAACATAATCTTTGTCACAATATTACATTATTAATGATGAAAACATATAAAGGGGAATCTTCCTAAAGTATAAAGATTGATACTTGGATATGGAGGCAAGGGGTCAGATTCACTGGTATCTTCTGGATGCTTTGCATTGCTCAGATATTGCAAAGCAGACAGATATGTTTATAGATATGCATATAAAATACTTAATGTAAAGATGTCCTGTTAGGATCCAAATACATATATACACAGTATTGCTTTAGTTTCTTTACGCCATTATAAAAAAGTTCCCACCTTTTATACTTCCAAAATATTCTCATCTGTTTGCTGAAGTTTAAAATCAAGATTTTACCAGAATACTTAATCCAGACCACCAGCAGGACACTGCATTCTGAGTACACCTCAGTATAAAACTGAAAAAATAGGTAGCCAAAAAAATTGTTAATAGTTACATGTCTCCCAAGTCAGTGCCAATTGCCATTTGAATGTAATGAAAACCGGGGCCCCAATCTCACACACAAACATATGCTTACATTACTATTGTGAATAGCCCCATTGACTTCATTGGGACTATTTGTGACAGTTTAGTTAAGCAGCTGTGTAAGTGTTTGTAGGATCAAGGCCCAGGAATTGACACGGATAGTATATGCAGCTACAGTAAGAACCATATAAATCGAGGATATACACAGTAGCTCCTCACTTAACATTGTAGTTATATTCCTGAAAAATGCTACTTTAAGCGAAACGATGTTAAGTGAATCCAATTTCCCCATAAGAATTAATGTAAATAGGGTGGGTTAGGTTCCAGGGAATTTTTTTTCCGCCAGACAAAAGGCTATATTTTTATATATAGATATAGATATACACAATATAAGTTTTAAACAAACAATTTAATACTATACACAGCAATGATGATTGTGAAGCTTGGTTGAGGTGGTGAAGTCAGAGGGTGGGATATTTCCCAGGGAATGCCTTACTGCTAAATGATGAACTAGCACTCAGCTGAGCCCTCAAGGGTTAACACATTGTTGTTAATGTAGCCTCACACTCTACAAGGCAGCATGAATGGAGGGAGAGGAGACAGCATGGCAGAGAGAGAGAGATACACACACCGTGTGTGTGTGAGAGAGAGACGTGCACTGCCCCTTTAAGTACGCTGACCCCACAAATACATTGCCTTTTTAAGTAGAGCAACAAGTTGAGACAGCAGCTGCTGCCAGCAAGCTCCCTCTGTCCTGAGCCCTGTTGTGTCCCCCCCGTCCACATATCTGTTCAAGGGACACCATCATAGGACCTAATCACATCAGCCACACCATCAGAGGCTTGTTCACCTGCACATCTACCAATGTGATATATACCATCATGTGCCAGCAATGCCCCTCTGCCATGTACATTGGCCAAACCGGACAGTCTCTACGCAAAAGAATAAATGGACACAAATCAGACGTGTCCATTTATTCTTTTGCGTAGAGACTGTCCGGTTTGGAACTATAACATTGAAAAACCAATCAGCGAACACTTCAACCTCCCTGGTCACTCAATTACAGACCTACAAGTTGCAATTCTCCAACAAAAAAACTTCAAAAACAGATTCCAATGAGAAACTGCAGAATAGGAAATAATTTGCAAACTGGACACTATTAAATTAGGCTTGAATAAAGACTGGGAGTGGATGGGTCATTACACAAATTAAAAGCTATTTCCCCATGCTAATTTTTCCCCTACTGTTACTCACACCTTCTTATCAACTGTTGGAAATGGGCTATCCTGATTATCATTACAAAAGTTTTTTTCCTCCTGCTGATAATACCCCACCTTAATTGATTAGTCTCGTTATAGTTGGTATGGCAACACCCATTTTTTCATGTTCTCTGTGTATATATATCTTCCTACTGTATTTTTCACTGCATGCATCTCATGAAGTGGGTTTTAGCCCATGAAAGCTTATGCCCAAATAAATTTGTTAGTCTAAGGCACCACAAATACTCCTCGTTCTTTTTGCTGATCCAGACTAACACGGCTACCACTCTGAATGTTATAAGGAAGCATTGCGCAACTTTAAAAGAGCATGTTCCCTAACTGATCAGCCATGTAACAACAAAACAACATTAACCGGGATGACTTTAAGTGAGGAGTTACTGTATAAAACTTCCTTTAGCAAGAATAAATATTCCATTTTTTATCACAGAGTAAAAATGTGCTGAGAATGATGGAACCTCTATAAGCACTCATCAAAACAAATTCACATTTTCAACTTGGAGGATGATCAGAAAATTTTCAAAGTAATATAGGAACTTTTAAACCTGTGTCAAAATACTAGTCATTTAAAATATATATTAGATATGCCTTTTCAAATATACAGCTGAAATGTCTTCCTTTCACTCTAATTTCTTATGTCCTGTCCAGAAAAATACATTTATTCAATGCACTGATAATACCACCATCTTCAAGGTATTTGAAGCTGGGAAGAATGCAGAAATTAGCATACATTATCTTTGACTTCTTTGATATGGTTTCAAAGAGGAAACATCTGTAGGCAAAACAACAGCTCATCTGAGAGCCAGAAATAAGCTAATCAATACTCTCTATGCATTTAAATGTCAGGTTATTTTTTATGATTACCGTTTGAGTTAACTTTAAAAATCTCCCCTAAGAATTATCTTGTACACTTACACAGTACACAATACAAACACCAGTGAACATTTCAGTGCTGGCGGATATGAAATGAAAGATGTATTCATGAAACAGACCTAGGAGTTCAGATTATTGGTAATGGCTCTTTTTTTTTTTTTTAACTTTGACAGCATGAAGACTACAGAGGTTGTTCTTTTAATAATTCAAATGCCCTAGTGTATTGATTCAGTCTGCACGAATACAATATCCACCGTTAAAAATATATGTGGTATTAACACATCAACATCTCTCCAAATAGTGATAAGATTTTAAAGACTAAAATGACCCAAGTGGCAGTGTTAAATAAAACTTTACAAAAGTTTCATAGAAGAACTGCAATGCATTGACTGAAGGACACAGCCCCCATGATTGTGTAGTATAGGAGTGACACAATTTTTCCATAGTCAGGACTACTTAATATAGATTGAGCTTCTCAGGCCACCTCTCTTCCCATTCCCAAATCAGTGGACTACCTCCCCTCCCATCTGTGGTGGCAAAACCCACTTATCAAAACTATAGCAATTGTTTACCAGGAAAAAGGAAACATATAAGTAGGATTTTACATCATGTGACCAGCCAAATCATTGTGGACCACTAGCAAATACTATGCAGACTAGAGCACTAAGAGCCCATGGCCAATAATTTGGAAGCCAATACTTATTGGGTTATCCAGTGTATCTCTATGGAAAGAAGCAAATTATAAACAGTGTACCAACATGAAATTTCATTGTGTGAGATCATTTCTTGACTGTCCTAAAACATGACAAAGTAGTCACATTACTATTTAATGGATTATAAGCAATTCATCTTGTGGAGAAGGGGGGAAAAGACTTGAACATGAAATAGGGTAAAACGTAAATTGAAATAATCATATGAATTTCATCTTAGGCATTTTGGCACCTAATTCTGTTAGGCTCCTTGGAAAACCCCAGCATTAGAGCCCTATTCTGATTCATTTATTTATGTTGATTAATCATAGAATCATAGAAGATTAGGGTTGGAAGAGACCTCAGGAGGTCATCTAGTCCAACTCCCTGCTCAAAGCAGGACCAACACCAGCTAAATCATCCTAGCCAGGGCTTTGTCAAGCCGGGCCTCAAAAACCTCTAAGGATGGAGATTCCACCACCTCCCTAGATAACCCATTCCAGTGTTTCACCACCCTCCTAGTGAAATAGTGTTTCCTAACATCCAACCTAGACCTCCCCCACTGCAACTTGAGACCACTGCTCCTTGTTTGGTCATATGCCACCACTGAGAACAGCCGAGCTCCATCCTCTTTGGAATCCCCCTTCAGGTAGTTGAAGGCTGCTATCAAATCTCCTCTCACTCGTCTCTTCTGCAGACTAAACAAGCCTAGTTCCCTCAGCCTCTCCTCGTAAGTCATGTGCCCCAGCCCCTTGATCATTTTTGTTGCCCTCCGCTGGACTCTCTACAATTTGTCCACATCCTTTCTGTAGTGGAGGGGGCCCAAAACTGGACGTAATACTCCAGATGTGGCCTCACCGGTGCCAAATAGAGGGTGTGACAAAGTTCTGTCCTTGACTCCATGGGTCCTGTGTTTCCTGGCAGATTTTGCTATCTTCAGAGGCTCACTGTGACCCTCCATGTAGCCCTTCTCTCTCTAGAGGCAAGGGTCACAGCTTACTGAGCCATTTTCATCATAAACCAACAAGGGAGGTGAGGAGAAGCAACCCTCCCTCACACAGTCTCTGTTGTCTCCCAGTCTCAGTGATTAATCAGGGAGGGGAGCGGGGAGCCCAGGCCTGCCCTCTACTCTGGGCTCCAGCCCAGGGACCCTAAAATTAGCAGCTATGGTAGCTGACTTTGGAAATAGGACATGTACAATTCCCTGGGCCACTTCCCCACAGCAGCCCCGACTCAATATCTCCTTCACTGTTACCTCAGGGCCTCCTTCCTTGCACCTGATATGGATTCATAATACTTCATTCCTCCAACAGCACAGCTCCCTCTTATAGCTCCTGACACCCACACCTCACTGAGGTAACTGGGAGGTTTTTAACTAGTTCCAGCCAGCCCTTGATTGGCTTCAGATGTCCCAATCAATCTAGCTATCTCCACTGCCTTCTAGAAGGATCTTAATTGGCCCCAGGTGTCTTGATTAACCTGGAGCAACTGCCATTTGGTTACCATGGTACCAGGGATTTGTTTAGCCTGGGGCTAACATACCTGTTCCTCACTACTTTACTTTACAAGGGGAATAATCACTTCCGTTGATCTGCTGGCAATGCTCCTACTAATGCAGCACAATATGCCGTTAACCTCCTTGGCAACAAGGGCACACTGCTGACTCATATCCAGCTTCTCATCCATTGTAATCCCCAGGTCCTTTTCTGAAGAACTGCTGCTTAGACAGTCGGTCCCCAGCCTGTAGCAGTGCATGGGATTCTTCCATTCTAAGTGCATGACTCTGCACTTGGCCCTGTTGAACCTCATCAGATTTATTTTGGCCCAATCCTCCAATTTGTCTAGGTCACTCTGGATCCTATCCCTACCCTCCAGCGTATCTACCTCTCCCCCCAGTGTGGTGTCTCCACGAACTTGCTGAGGGTGCAATCTATCCCATCGTGCAGATCATTAATAAAGATGTTGAACAAAACCAGCCCCAGGACCGACCCCTGGGGCACTCCGCTTGATACCGGCTGCCAACTAGACATCAAGCCATTGATCACTACCCGTTGAGCCCGACAATCTACCCAGCTTTCTATCCACCTTATAGTCCATTCATCCAATCCATACCTTTTTAACTTGCTGGCAAGAATACTGTGGGAGACCGTATCAAAAATTTTGCTAAAGTCAAGATATTTCATGTCCTCTGCTTTCCTATTGAAATCCATTGGACTGCTCACATTGGACTGCTCACATAATAAGACTGCTCACATTGGACTGCTCACATAGTAAGACAGAGAACAGCTCCACATGGGCAGGGTGGCAGAGTTAGGCCCTTTGATAATTTCAATCTCTCCTGGGAAGCAGTGACTCTGAAAAAGGTTTGACGGTCATATTGGATAATCAGCTGAACATGAGCTCCTGGCATGACACTGTGACCCAAAGAGCTAATGTGATCCTGGGATTCATAAACAGGGGAATCTCGAGTAGGAGTAGAGAGGTTATTTTACCTCTGTATTTGGCACTGCTGGAATACTGTCTCCAGTTATGGTGCCCACATTTCAAGAAGGATGTTGATAAATTGGAGAAGGTTCAGAGAAGAGCCATAAGAATAATGAAAGGATTAGAAGACATACCTTATAGTGATAGACTCAAGGAGCTCAATCTATTTAGCTTAACAAAGAGATTTAAGGGGTGACTTGATTGCACTCTATAAGTACCTATATGGGAAACACATATTTTATAATGGCATCTTCAGTCTAGTAGAGAAAGGTATAACAAGATCCAATGGCTGTAAGTTCAAGCTATTCAAATTCAGACTGGAAATAAGGTGCACATTTGTAAAGATGAGAGTAATTCATCACTGGAACAATTTATCAAGGGTTGTGGTGTGTGACGAAGTAGGGATTTTCCCTTGTTGTTGTATGTGAGCCTACGTGAGCCTTACTTCAGGACCAGATTTCAAAGAGAAACTGCTGAGCTTCAGTTCATCTGCAAATTTGACACCATCAGCTCAGGATTAAACAAAGACTATGAATGGCTAGCCAACTACAAAAGCAGTTTCTCCTCCCTTGGTGTTCACACCTCAACTGCTAGAAGAGGGCCTCATCCCCCTTGATTGAACTAACCTCGTTATCTCTAGCCTGACTCACTCTTGCTTGCATATTTATACCTGCCTCTGGAAATTTCCACTACATGCATCCGACGAAGTGGGTATTCACCCACGAAAGCTCATGCTCCAATATGTCTGTTAGTCTATAAGGCGACACAGGACTCTTTGCTGTTGAGCCTATGTGAGTCTTACTGTTTTGCGTGAATATTGTGTGTGCCTCTGTTTCCCTTATTCCTACCACCAGTGCCTAGGTGGTGGGAATAAGGGTGTGTGACTTTGGCTGAGACCCTCTGGGGCAGGTGATGCTTCTCCAGCTGCCTGCACAAATGCTATGGCCAGTGCCCTTCCTAAGCTGAGACCCAGGAGGGGGATGCAACCAGGTGACGACCAGGTGACTCTTTGCCCAGGAAGCGAGACAAAGACCAGGAGGAGGAGCAACAGGGGTGTCTGAGGTTGGGTCGCTGGAAGCTGGGAAGTCTGCCTGGGGGGATTGGAAGAAGGGGAGTCCAGGGCGTCTGGCCCAGGACTCCCCAAGATGGACTTGGCTGAAAGTCACTGATTTCTGTGCTAACAAGTTCTGTTCTACACTGTGTTCCTGTCGACTAATAAACCCTTCTGTTCTACGTACTGGCTGAGAGTCCTAATGTTGGGGTGCAGGGCCCTCTGGCTTCCCCAGGAACCCTGCCCAGGGAGACGTGCTGCAGGAAGTGCATGGTGTGGAAAGGGATGCTGAATGCTCTGAGGTCAGACCCAGGAAGGTCAAAGCTGTGTTAGCTTCTTGCCCTGGCAACAATATGCTCAGAGAGAGGCAGGCACCCGAGTCCTGGCTGGCTTCATATGGAGTAGTTCCAGAGAATTGCCCTGGTGACTCCATGACATGGTGGATTCTCCATCACTGACCATTTTTAAATCAAGATTGGATGAGTTTCTAAAAGATATGTTCTAGGAAGTATTTTGGCCAAGTTTTATGGTCTGTGTTACATAGGAGGTCAGACTAGATGATCATAATGATCCCTTCTGACTTTAGAATCTATGAATCTATGGGTTTGGTCCTGCTTTGAGCAGGGGTTTGGATTAGATGACCTCCCGAGGTCTCTTCCAATGCTAAACTTCTATGTTTCTATGAACCTATGAAAAAGAAACAGCAAAAAGTACCAAAGCACTGACATGCATCTGTTATGCTGCAACCAGAGCCATCATTTGGGTAGGGTGAATCGGGGTGACCGCTTCGGGCCCCATGCTTTGGGCAACCCAGTGGGCCGGTGCAATTGGCTGGCGTGGTTGGTACCGGATGAGACGAATCCATCACTTCCACCCTTGGCCCTCCCCACCCCAGGGACGGCCCTGGCTGCAACTGACTGGAAGACAATATTTCTGGAAAAATGTGTCACTTCTGTATGAAAATCAATAAGAACAAGATTTTTTTTTAAATTGATTTGCACTAAGTACAAAATGACGTGTCAAAACAGAAGTTGAATGTTGAGGGTCAAGAGGTACATTCAGTGGGCTACAAAATATCACTGTGGGCTGACCCTCACCTTCATGATTATTTAGGCTCACAACCAAGATTTTGAAAAAGTAGAAGTCATGAACTTTGGGTTAAGAGAAAAAACAAAGAGAGAAAGGCTTAAAAAAAGAGCGGGGGGTGGCATGGGATATGGTGAAAGAGGTAGATGCTCATGTTCTATAAATTGGCATAGCTTCACTGAAATAGATCTGGCACAAAGTGATTAATGGTGAAGTTTACATCCAGGATAATATCAGTATGATACCATTTCACATCCATTTTGCACTGATTAAATGATGAGGCAAGATAGAATCTAAGTGTAAAGTCTCCCAAAATGAAAAATAAAATAAAATAAAATCATAGCAGAACAATGGGGTAAAATTTTGAAAAGTGCCTAGGTCCCATTTTTGAAAATTTTACCCCATTGCTCTTCTCTGCTACTGAAAATGTCACCCCTAATGTTCTGCTCTGAATTATGTTTTGGTTCATGCTTATTTGTTAGCATTTTATCTCCACTTTGAAACAATAAAACCATCTACATACAGTGCCAGGCAATGGAGAATCAGTTCCCTGGATTTTGGTCAGAAAAATGAGGAAATGTTGTAAATTTCAGATGTATTCCTGGAGAGAGAATCTGAGAATGGAGATGGGGAAGTACCAATGTAAGGAGGGAAAACAAGAATGGAGACAGTATTTGAGTCTGGGGCCATTCTCCAAATGGAGGAATAACTACAAAATGATGCAAGAAAATAAAATATTGGTTTCTACCATCCTCTACCATATACAGATTCCCTTCTTATGAATTGCTTCTTCAGTGTGAAGGGGCACTGTATAGTGGGAAGCAATCAAGACCTCCATAAGGAAGGGATACACACTGTCCAGGGACATGGAAGCTGTCCACAGGCACCTGAGCTGGCTTGTAGGAATCATGTTTTCATTGGCTGTATCACCCTGTAGCAGCTCAGTAGCCATTACAGAGGGGACCCTTCAAGCTGTATTTACTCCCTCTTCGATTTCCACATAAGCATCCACAAGCACTGCAGCAGATGGTACCACAAAGAGTGACATATCAAATAAGGTGATGCAATATTAGTATGGGGGTGACTATGCTAATACCTGTGAAGCCTATGAGCATGCTCCATGTGAACTAAAAAATTCTAGAAGCCTGAGCAGGTTTAAACTGAGTGGTGTGCTCCTGTAGTCAATAAAAGTGCCCCACCCATGAAGACTATTTTATGTTGAGCACCTGTAGTGTAATACCTGACAACCATTTGTGTTATTGTGTTAAGACTGGCTAGGTCCACTGGACTGTGTGTGGGGAGATCCTAAGTACATTGGGTATTATTCTGCATGACCCTAAGATAGGCCTTGCAAGGGTGGAAGGCTCTGTATGTCATTTCCCCCTTACTGCATGCCACCCACATAAGGGGCAGATACAAACTGCCCCTAAATGTTCAAAGGCTGCAATACACTGATCAAGAAAAAATGTCTGGTGTGATAGCGATTAGCTACAACACTAAAACTATCAGCTCAATATCTGGCAGCAATCAGGAAAAGAAACAGAAGGCCAGAATGTACTGCAGTAGCAATTTGGGGGTAGAGCACATATCAGAGGCAATGATCTTGGGTCTTGGCACTGTACATAGAAAGCTAATGAGACCTTACCTGGGGTATTGTACATAAATCTGGGCAACTTGTTACAAAAAGCATAGTAGCAATTTGGAAATTGTACAGAAAGAGTGTGAAAAGGATAATGGAGTGCCTGAGGGGTTATAGTTATTGTATGTAGTGAGGTTAGGAAAATTAGATTTATTGGCATTAGAAAAGATTAAAAGGGGACGTGATGAAGGCACATAAAACTTTCAAGGGCATAGAGAAGGTGGATGTCGTAAAACTATTCAGAGGATAAAAGTCTCCCCAGATAAGAATTAACAAACTAATAGTTAAAAGGAGCCTGGGCATTAAGACTATGTCTGCACAGGGATAAAAGACCTGTAGCTGGCCCGGGTCAGCTGACCTGGGATGGTGGGGCTTGGCTCTGGGGCTGTAGATGCTTTGACTTGTGCTGGAGCCCAAGCCCAAGTGTCCACACAGCAATTTTTCATCCCTGGAGCTGGAGTTCTGTGACCCCAAGTCAGCTGACCTGGACCAGCTGCTGGTTTTGATCCCTGTGTAGACATAGCTTAAGGGAGCTCAGGAGATACTTTTGAATGCAGAGTGACATTAATGTGCAGAATGGACTAGCAAATGCATTAGTAGAAACTGTAAGTATATAAAATCTCAGAGCAAATCAACTGGGATGGATGGGAAGGTAATTACACCCCAATCTTACAGATATTTGGAGGACTGAATGGGAATGGAGACTCAATTACTTCTCATCTCAAGAAGTGCACCCTCTAGAATAGCATTGCAGATTTGGAGCTCACTGCTGGCCTGGTGCACAGAAATTTCAGAGCCTCTGTACATGTTTAGTGGATGAACAGACAATTTCAGTCTCTATTAGTATCTGCACAGTGCCTTCCATTTTCCATCCCCTTTTTCTTAAAAAAAATAGTGCTAATGAAAGGTGTCAGACTGAGGGGAGTTCAGGCATGCCCACACCATCCAATAAATACCTATTTGCTCTTTCACTGCTTTGCTCAGGCTGCAGACAAGGTTGCCACCTGTGATGGTGATGCCTGTCTGCCTAACACTAACTCATTTCACAGAAACCATTGGAAAACTCTCAGGTGGTAATAACTTTTGGTCACTACCTTCCTGGATGAGATTCAAAGTGATAACCTAGAGGTGAAAGACACCATATCCCATTTTCATTCCCCTGAGTCATTCAATCCCTTATTTGGATCTTTTCACTAGTACTAAATTAACTATTAAAAAAAGGATCTATATAGACTTCATCTCCCCCTTCCATCACGAGGTTCCAATCCTGCAATGCACAACACGTGAGCAGACTGCTGTATGCATACAGAGCCCCAGTGAAGTCAAAGGGGCTCTGTGTGGGCACAGCAAACCACTTGTGTGTTGTAAATTGCAGGAGCAATGCCTTATTGCATTAGTGTAACACATAATATTTACTAGTGTCTACATTTTATTTTTCTAAATTACCAAAAAATATCAAGACCTTTTGCTTTTTTTAAAGAGACTCTGACGAGCTAACTGATGTAATCATGTTATTCTGACTCCTTTCTCTTCTGTTGAAAGTTAATATGTAAAGGCAGCTTTGAACTTGATTTATATTCAGTTTTTTAAATGTACTATTTCAAAGCTATACATCAACGGGTAGATAGAGACTATAATTGGTTTTTATTTTTGTGCTATTTAGCAATTTTTACAAAAGATCAGGCACTGGTGAATCATCATAAACTTCTCTGAGAAATGTTTCTTTTACAATTTTGAAGCAATTTCAGTTCTAGGGCAATGCTAAAGTTTAAAGTTCTGTAAGTAAAGCCATTCAGTGGTGATATATTTGTGGAGAAACAGAAACCCCTAGGATCCAATACACTGTATATGCATGCTTTGATGACAAAGTATAAGGGTTAAATATCATTTGCACCAATAAATAGCATTGTTTAACACTCTGTAAAAATATTGCACTAGCCTTTGTGTTTTAAATGAACAGAGACTATACTACAATATCTTTTTTTATGGTGCAGAAGTAATGTAATTCATGTAATTATTCTTTAATAATGTAACTGTGGCCAGGTACAGTGAGGACCATAAATAAAAAAATCAGTAACTACAGGGTTATTTATGCCCTGTAAATAGTATAGCAATTATACTTGGAGTTAAAGTACCATGCACCACCTAGCATAATTGCCTTTGGATTTGCACTGGTAGCTTGAAGATGGAGGATCCTCTTTATTTATAGGCACAGAAGTAACCATACAATTTCCATGTATATAATGTAGCACATTTATAACTGAAATTGCTAGTGAATCAAATTATTAATTGCAAACAATTTATCTGCCAAATTTAGCCTTTGTGTGCATGAGTTGTCAATGAAAAGATCACAGTGCCCAATAATGAAAAGATTCCAAATTATCTGACAAATACTTTGTGTAAACAAATTTAGGATGCTGCCTTGCTCAGAAACTGTTTACCATGAACATTCATTTGACTGTTCAGTATTCAGAATTCTGTAGCCAAGTGGTGTGACTGGTCATTAACATTGCCTGGAGCTTTTCCTGTTTCATGATTGGAGGACCTAAATTTATAAAGAGCCACAGTGGCTGCACAAATCACTGGGGGTTTGGTTCCCTGAGGGACAGGCAAGGGAAATATTGTAGAGAGGCATTGCAAGAGTAGTAGAGCCCTACTGGGTGGTAGGATCCAACACATCAGCCCAAGGACACTGGGCATAAGGATCAGGCAAGCATCCTTAGGACCAGGCCTGGGCTCTATAGAATCGATCATATAGGAGAGAAATGAGCCTGACATCTAAAGATGCCTGTTGTGGGTAGTCTCCGGCTGCTGCTCGTTCGGTTGTTCCTTCCCCTCCTCCAGCTATGCGAGGCTCTTCTACAGCCCTGCCTTGTGTCACTGGATTCACCACTGCTACACTTACAGTGCCTCCTGGAACCTCTAGATTATGCTGCTCTTCCCCCTCCAGGATGTGCAGCCTCTGATTGAGAGCTACAGATGAGTCAGATGCCCCCAGCTGCTGCAGTGCAACATCTGGAGGAAAGAACTGTCCACTACTGCCTTGCAGCTGCTGTTGTCCACTTTATGATTGCTGCTGCAGCTGTCTTCCCCTTTCCCTTGATTGGTTCTGCTTTTTTTTTTTTTTTACCACTTCTCCTTGATGATGGTGACAGCACGGATGGCCTCCTTTCCCATACTACAGCCCTTTGACATCACACTGACAGCAGGTATCCAGTCACAGGGCAGTACCACCACAGAGATGATTCCATAGGTTGGTTACGCCTGAGCTATGTTCCAACCCCACCCACATATCTGCCACAATGCATATTAGGGGGTGCTGAAGCATAAGCAAAGACTTTTCATAAAAGGGACATTTCCGTGACGTATCGTGTATCTCAAACACCCTTTCCCTCAGCCATCCCCTTCTCAGCACTGCTACTCACCCTGGTCAGTGGTATTTAATATTTTGTTGTTTTTTAAAAACACTTGTTTTCTCCCTTGTGTGAAGGGGCGTAGGGGGAGTATTAATGGCTAGTCAAGCACTCCCTGCATAAATGGTGTTCTCTTATGCAAATAATAATATTTGCACTAATAGGATCTCTTAAACATTTTCACAAAGTCTATTCATGAGTGCAAACATGGTCAAATGGAGAAGAGTTCTCACATTAAATCACAAACAAACATAGTGATCAGTTCTCCCAGCTTTATTCTGAACCAGGTGAAATACAAGTAATACACATTCTTAAAAACAAACAAAATACAATAGTTATAATAATACCATATACCTCTTATATACTGCAATTACTCTGTTTATAGGTTATTAATACAGATAATATGATTTCAATGAAATTGCTTGTAAAGGTAATTCATATGAGGAACTGTTTGCAGGATCAGTCCCTTGAAATTCATGATTGTCATTTGCAACATAATAAAAGGAAAAGAGGAAATAATTTGGTGTCTTAATGGCTGACTTGTTTGCTATAAAGGGGAGTGACAACATGCTTCTTTTGTAAGTTTGTACAAGGCATTGTTTCTCTCCTTTAATTACACTATTTTGAACCGCTACATCAGAGCAGTCCAGGATGGCTGCAAATCTGGCTGCCTAGCAGCTATATTACAGACTTAATTAACACATGTTGAGATCTGCTGCAAATCAGGCGTGCAACCATTCTCTCTCCACTGATGATGACAACCTTCTGGAGGCCAAGCTGAAAATCCACCACTCTGACTGCAATGCAGTAATCATTACACTGTAGATTGCAGTGGCTCATCTGTTGTGTGGTTAAAGTAGGTAATCAGGATGCCAGGTTAAAATGATGTTTGTTATTCAAGCAGCCATTGAAGATAAAGGGATCTAAGTACAATTCAATACATCTTTGAAAATAAAAATAAATGCCTTTGAAGAAGCAGAAAACAAAACACAAACAAGAGGACAATGCAGCTTCATGAAAGTCTTTATCAAAGACTTCAGTTAAAACCAAACTGCTGTAGAAAAAGAAAACTGAAAACAACCATGTAGGACTATTTGGTGTATTAAAGGTTGGCAGGTAAAAGAAAAAAGGGGTGATTTTCCATTGCCCTAGACATTGTGTAATCACTTACACCAATGCAGTCTAGGTGTAAAATGCTACCACATCAGAACGGTAGTGTTTTACCCTCACTTTGTACTCATAAATGACAACCCAAGATCCAGGGCAATGGCGGATCAGGTCCTTCTGCAGCACAAATGAGAATGAGTTAATACTACTGAAAGGGTTACGGGGAATATAAAAAAATATCAGGGGAAAGACATGTTATGGGGAAAAGGTAATCCATTAATACACAAGGAAGGGAATGAAATAAATTCTCGACCTCAGAATGATTCTGCTCTATTCTGTTCAGGTTCTTATACCATGCCCATCAGTATAGTTTCTGAGTGGTTAAGATACTGAACTTCTCCTGGGGGAGTCAGTACCAAATCATCAATGCAGGGCTGTGCCAACATGGCACAACTGAATTTACATTAACACCCAGGTTGGCATTGGGGAAAAAGCACATTTTGAATTATGTACTTCATTTTTAAGCAGCATTTAAGGAAGATGTAGCAATTACTGGAGAAGTACATGCAACCATTGTAGAAAAAAAAAACAATTAGCAAGTGGGCTACAAATTAAAATGAAAATAATATGAAAGGGCAACCCTAATTAACAGAACTGCAAGAGGTGAGAGAGAAGTTATTGGTGGAATATTTGCAGAAATCATCACTTCAGTACAGATTAATGAGTCTAACAAGTCATGTACTGTAGCAAACAATGAAGAAAGAGGAGTTTTAAATGGGAGTAGTTGCCTTCTTGCATACTGACTAGGAAAGAGATTTGAGAGTTACTATGGATAAAACTCCAAGTCCCCCAGCAAATTGTGCAGTTGCAATGAAGTAAGCATATATAGGGTACTAATGTTGAGCTGCTTTATGAAAAGCATGGCATTCAAAATATAGTGTGTTATAATTTATTAACTCTGATGTTATAAAGTGCTTTGAGATACACAGATTATGAAAAGTACTTCTGTATTTGAAACAAAAAAAATCTATCCTAATAAATACAGAAAACATTTTTTAAATAACACTAATTTTGTACAAGATATTGTTATCCAATATCATATATTTTTAAAAGGCTTTGTATTTTTGCTAACTTGTTTAACTATGGACCATATTCTCAGCATGCTTTACATTTATAGTGGAAATGCATCGGTAGTTAAACTGTGTATGCTCCCTTTTCCTTATACTTGTAGGAAATGGCAAAAACAAGATATATGTTCTGTTAAGGCCTGCTAGATATGGGCAGTGCTAGTTATCTGTTTTAGGGATAACTGGTATAAGATGCCTTCAGAAATCTTTCTGACCTGCAAAATAATTGGAAACTAGATAAGAAGGGGTGTGAAAGATCTTTAATTAATAAAGAGGATTCTGTAGAATTTTCAATCTGTTGTAAACAAGTAGGGTATAACAATAGGTAGTTGTTGTAAGAAATTCAGAACAGACTTCAGCTATAAACTGCAAGCCTGTCCTCCAGAGATTGGTAATGTAAGAACCTGTCTCTTTGTGCTGATTTCTCTCTGTTTTAATAAACTGATTGCGCTGACTTATCTGATGCCTTATCAATACAATAATTGAACTCACTGGTATCAACCATACTAAAACAACCAAAGAAATTACAAATTATGGTTGAAACTCCTCCCATAGACTGCTGTCATAGATTCATGGATTCAGGGCCAGAAGGGACCATTGTAATAGTTTAGCCTGACCTCCTCTATAGAACAGGCCACAGAACTACCCCCCCAAAATAACTAGAACATATCTGTTAAAGAAATAATCTAGTCTTCATTTAAAATTTGCCAGTGATGGAGACTCCACCACGACCCTTGGCAAATTGTGGCAGTGGTTAATTACCCTTAAAAATGTATGCCTTATTTCCCATATGAATTTGTCTGGCTTCAACTTCCAGCCATTGGATTGTATTATACCTTTGTCTCCTAGATTGAAGATGCCATTATCAAATATTTGTTCCCCAAGTATGTACTTACAGACTGTAATCAAGTAACCCTTAACTTTCCTTTTGTTAAGCTAAATAGATTGAGCTCCTTGAGTCTATAACTATGAGATATGTTTTCTAATCTTTGAATCATTCTTGTAGCTCTACTCTGAACCCTATCTTGCACCTCGGCATTGAAGCACGAATGGGATGTAACATTAACAGGCAAGAGTGAATTTTAGACTTACCTCTGAAGGCCTTCCTCTTGTTCATTTGCATCACTACTGTCTTGCTCATGCTCACACATAACCAGGTCTCTCTTTTGATGTCACCTAACTCATAGCAAAAGCACACACACGATAGAGAAAACTCTTGAATATGTATTGGCAGTGTTTTCATCTTTCTCAGGCAAGGGATTTGTTCCTGAAATCCTCAGATCAGCTGAGAATTACAGAAACCAGACGCATACATGTAGACACGCTGTAACTCCCCACTGTTTCTTGCCCTCCCTGGCAACATGGACTGGAGAACATGGTGTACTTGTCTGCAGGATAGGAGCGTCTGTTTGCAAAAGACTGAGTGTGTTAACCTTCATGGCATGATGCACAGCCCATCTTCTCTCCCTGGACCACTGGGAGATGGGTGTGGTTGGAGGGGGATTCTGTTGGTGGTTTTGGTCCCAATCCTGAATTAACACATGCTTAACTTTACATATGTGAGTAGTTCCATTGAAGTCAATAGGACCATTCATGTATGTGCGTAACTTTATGCATGTTAATGTTTGCAGGATCAGAACCTGTTAGTTGGGTTCATTAAACCTCTTTATGTTGCGTCAAGATTAGTTTTTTTTTCTATGGGTAACATGCATTTATCAAGCATACCCAGAGCTTGTGTAAATGAAGAAATTAAATAAATCATAAATTGGACAAAGGCACAAGAATGTGCCTCTGTGCATCAATCATTATGTAGTGTGTGTATATTAGGATGTACAAGATGTATTTATACAGCAGAAAGTTTGGACATGTTGGCCTGAATTACACCAAAAGTTGTTTAAAACTCACAGCATTTACACAGAAGAATGTCTAGCCCATAGCAAGCACATCTCTCCTTAATAGAAGAGCTTTCACAAGAAAAATATTCTCTGGACATTACTCATAATGACGTCAATAACAGTCATTGTTCTACCACTGTAAAATGAAAGGGATCATGGCCTGCAAAGGAAAACCATCCATTCGTCTTTACCTTTTTGTACTGCTGTTAAAAATAAGAGGCCTGTTTCTGCCAGTTGCTACTGCTCAGGGTTTCTTGACAACTCAGAGTTGTATTCTGCCTTCCTGCGGGCTGGGGAAAAAAGACTCAATTTAAACAATCATGCGACTCAAGTGTTAGTGTGCAGGTGGTCCTCCACCTTTATTCCAAAGGGATATGGCAAGCAGAACTGGGGTAATCAAGCATAAGTGAAAGGTAATCTAGGCAAGCTGGAGCTGAATGTTACACTTTCAGTGTTTAGCCAGAGGTCAGTTGAAGGTGTGGTAAAAAAATTTGCTCAGGCCTAAACTTTGGTCAAGTTAATTGTATGGGTGGCCGGAGGGCAGAAAAGAAAGGGAGGGAGGGGTTATTTGGAGACAGGGTAATGGAAAAATACAAAGCAGAACTATTTGTAATCACCAGGCTTATGAAATATAACTGCCCACTGCTAGTGTTAGGAAAGCTTGTAACTGCAAAGGGCAAACTGTGAATAACAGGAAAAGCTGGCTGGTACTGTCTTTCTTTTATGGCAGGTGTATTCCAATTATGGCAAAATTATTAACGAGAAAGTATGTGTTGCTAATTGTGGTTTTTTGCTATATAAGCTGTAGTAAATCTGTATTCAGGGGGGCTCCCGGTTCGCTGGTACCCCCCTTGCATGCTCGTAATAAAGGGGTCTCAGACGGTTCTGATCCAAACACAACGCATGGTTGTTTTTTTCCACGGCAAAGGTTATTGCTATTTGTCAAAGTACAGGATTTTCAGGATCTAGACAGTATACTTAGCAATGGTGGTGTGCTACCTTGCACCTTTAATTTGTTGCAAGGCAAGAACAAATGGATCAGTCTACGAAGCAGCAGAAATTACTCAGTGTGATCATGTTTCAGGGCATTGCCTTCAGTGGTTAAGAAGTATTGCACAATCATTTAGGTCCATCATTGGAGATAACTGGTATTGGGAATAGCTGGATGCAGAATACCTGACTTAAAGAAATAGAAGTAGAAATTGAAAAGTGATACTATGGTGGTGCATTACTGCTTTGAGAAATAAGATAAAATCATGGTGAAATGGCTGTCCAATTAGTAATATCAACTGCCATTCTCACAAAGAGACCAGTGACTCTGACTGAGCAGCTGTCTCATCTCCTTCACTATAATTTACACAGTTCCAATATCTCTCTTTTATCTTAAGAAGAACATGGATTCATAAAGCCTGATCCTGGACCCATCAAAGTCAGTGCTGATTTCTTAATTGACTACAATGCATCCAGGGTATGAATAAGTTATTTAAAAACACTTGGTCGTGCTGAAATGTTCACTTGCAGGACTTCTAATACCAGGTAATATTTTGACACTATGTGATGTTGAGTTTACTTGAAAGTATAACTAATAGACAGCAGGAGTCCACTTAAGCAATAAACCAGTCAGAGAGAGAATAAAGCAGAGGAGACGTTACTGAAGATCTGCACAGCATCTAAAAAACCTGCCTCACAACTGACAATAAGCATTTTCCTAAGCTGTAACACAAATACGGTCAGACAAAAAAAACTAGCAAGACAATCTGCTGTATCACCATCTGGTGCCTCATGAAATGTTACAGCAGAGTTTATTCCCCATTCTGTTAGATTTTCCATCTTGAATCCTTTCACATCACTGCACCCTACAAAAATACAGCTGAATTCTTACATCTAAAAGGTGAGAGACAAAGAAACAGTACAGAAACATAGCTCTTTAAAACAAATCCCACACTACCACAGCAAGTCCCTTCGTGCAACTACACTATCAGAAGAACTAGTTAAAAAAAAATCTTGTGCTTCAGGGTATAAACTAATCAGGAAGGAATTCACCTCGACCATGTAGTTGTATTTGTTTGTAAATTGCTCTTTTCAATTTTGATTTATGTATATGTGAAAAAGTTGTTTATATAAAAATTATTACATATAAAAAGCTACACCATTATGAGGGGAATGCAGCAGAGCTCATCACTCTATCTAAGCATGGTGAGCTCTTGCAAAAAAATCTCTTGAGGTTTGGGCTGAGCTGTGAGCTAGCCCCACAGAGGGATGTAAGTGCAAGGTGACTTGCTGAAAGAAGCCTCCATTGGACTCAATTCAGCATTCCCCTTCATCATGTTGAGTCATTTATATCAGTGCAAAGTGGGTCAAAAAGATATCACTCTGTCTTGCCACCACTAGGTGCAAGACAAAAAATTGGACTCATTTTATTTATTTAGGTTTCAATATTTTTTAGCTAAGCTCTAGCTGCAGGAAAGCTTTTGCCTTTGGTTAGTGAACCCTATCATTACCCCGAAAAATGAATTTTGGGATGCCCCTATAATAACCTGCCTATAGCCCCCTTAGTCTGTTTTTCATGAGGTCTGAGTTTCCAGGGTTGTTAAGGAAATACTAGAGGACATAGATATAATCTTGTGATAAAGTGATTGACACAGGCAGTATAGCTTCCAAAACAAAGTATCTTTTTATTAAAGTAGCTAATAATCCCTACTACAATATAATCTAAAAATAGAAATCAGACATAAATCTTATTGCAAGTTAAAGAGCATTCAGACCTCAATCACATACAGCTCTCGTCGCCTAGCGCCCCTCCTCTACTTGCGCTACATTGACAACATCTTCATCATATGGACCCATGGGAAGGAGGCCCTTGAAGAATTCCACCTGGATTTCAACAATTTCCACCTCACCATCAACCTCAGCGTAGACCAGTCCACACAAGAGATCCACTTCCTGAACAATACTATGCAAATAAGTGATGGTCACATAAACACCACCCTATACCAGAAATCTACTGACCGCTATACTTACCTATATGCCTCGAGCTTCCATCCAGGACACATCACACGATCCATTGTCTACAGCCAAGCCCTAAAATACAACCTCATTTACTCCAGTCCCTCAGACAGAGACAAACACCTACAAGATCTTTATCAAGCATTCTTAAAACTACAATACCCACCTGGGGAAGAGAGGAAACAGATTGAGACGGGTACCCAGAAGTCACCTACTACAGGACAGGCCCAACAAGGAAAATAACAGAACACCACTGGCCATCACATACAACCCCCAGCTAAAAGCTCTCCAGCACATCATCAACGTCTACCACCTATCCTGGAAAATGATCCCTCACTCTCACAGACCTTGGGAAGCAGGCCAGTCCTCGCTTACAGGCAGCCCCTCAACCTGAAGCAAATACTCACCAGCAACTATACACCACACCACAGAAACACTAATCCAGGAACCAATCCCTGTAACAAACCACATTGCCTATTCTGTCCCTGTATCTACTCTAGCGACACCATCATAGGACCCAACCACATCAGCCACACCATCAGGGGCTCATTCACCTGCACATCTACTAACGTGATATATGCCATCATGTGCCAGCAATGGCCCTCTGCCAAGTACATTGGCCAAACCAGACAATCTCTACATAAAAGAATAAATGGGCACAAATCAGACATCAGGAATGATAACATATAAAAGCCAGTAGGAGAACACTTCAATCTCCCTGGACAGTCAATAACAGAGTTAAAAGTAGTCATATTTCAACAAAAAAACTTCAAAAACAGACTTCAAAGATAAACTGCAGAGCTTTAACACCATTAATTTGGGCTTGAATAGGAACTGGGAGTGGCTGGCTCACTACAAAAGCAATTTTCCCTCTCTTGGTATTGACACCTCATCAATTATTGGGAGTGGACCACATCCACCCTGACTGAATTGGCCTTGTCAACACTGGTTCTCCACTTGTAAGGTAACTCCCTTCTCTTAATGTGCCAATATATTTATGCCTGTATCTGTAATTTTCACTCCATGCATCTGAAGAAGTGGGGTTTTTACCCACAAAAGCTTATGCCCAAATAAATCTGTTAGTCTTTAAGGTGCCACCGGACTCTTCGTTGTTTTTATACAGTTTAAAGGATTCTAAGCCATGCACTTTGCAACAAATGGTTAGTTTGTAACACATCACTGAGAGCAATTCTTAAATTATACTGTTTTATATAAGTAAATACAATTAAAATACACACACATTTCATGTATACACATATTAAATAATATGCTACATTAGACTACACTAAAATTATAATTAAAAAAAACCCTAATAGGCTTCCTTTCTAAATCCTGTAGCATCGTTCTTTTAATCGCTGTTGCTGCTTTATAAATTATTTGGTATTCTTCTTTAATTGCGGTTGCTGCTCAGATCGGGTCAGTCAGCTCTATTTGCTCTGGTCTTCTCTCTCTTTCCACACTTTCTGATTCTGCTTTAGCAGCTCTTTTTGCTGGTGTCCAATTTCTGTCCGTCTTCTCCCAATTATGTTACTTGCTGTCTCCTGACTGTCTAACTGCCTGTCAGCACACTGCCTTTTATACTGTCAGATCTTTAGAATTACTGCACATGCTCATTACCAACATTACCTTGGGCATGCTCAGACTTGTTCAATACTAGTAACCTTGCATATGCTCACTGCTGTTATTTACCTCAGAGCTATGACCTGACCCTACTTGGCCTTTTACCAAGGTGCCATCTTAGAAATTCTTGGCTTTGTGCCAATTAACTGAACTTTTCGCCCCAGTCCTTGTACTGGGCATGCTCAGTCCAGGAATCTCTCAGCTCTGGTCATGTGTCCTATATTGTCCCATGGTAAGTTACCTGCAGCTTTCCGTTGGTGATGTGATTCCTGCTTATTTAAGAGAGAGACACATAATGGAGTTTAAGAATACAAAATAGAGGTTAAGAATGTCTTTGGTATCACTATACTCCTCTTGATGGTTTCTTTTACACTTTGCTTTAATTTACCTGGCTTGTTAAACCTTCACACATTGATAAAATAGTCATTGCTTTTCATGTTTGTAATTGCCATAAGATCCTAAAACGTATGCCTTTTATAAGAAAGCAAATGATCAGCTAAAAAGAACAAAAGTGGTCATTTTATAATAGGGAATTAATAATACATAAAGCTGCGAAGGAGGTGAGTAAAGTAGAAATCTTTAAAAACTCTAGTAATTAATAGAGAAGTGAACCCAAAGGATATTATGTATGAACACACTGTCAAAAATGTTCAGAGATTACTATCAAGAGAGATTCAAATAACTATCTTTGTTAAGAATTTAAATATTAGACCTTCTTTGTGGGAAAGCCATTAAGCCATTTTATACACATACCAGCATAGTATAGGTTTTTAATAAGTGTACCCAAGCAGCCATATACATACACAATAACCAAGGTGTTTGTACACATGGACAAGGCTCCTAACGCACAAATAACACTGGGGATCATAATTTATCCACCTGTGAAACTCATATATGATGAGTACCTAATGACACCAAGTCACCTTGTTGGACATTTAGACGGGAGTCAAATGTTCATGATCTGATTGAGTTTGCCCCACTGGAATGAATAAACCAGGATTACTTTTAAATAATAGCAATTGGAATGCAAATGCTGCTTGACTATTCACTTTTATACATACGAGTTATCATAACAAATCAAGCAAGCCTCTTAAACCTAAAATCCTCTTATGATAACATCCATAGAGGAGCCCAAAGTGACTAATAGCTTTCCGTAAAACTTGACCCCAATTTAAAAGTTTACCCTTGAGTACAGTGAAAGCAGAGTCAATTTCTTAGAGTAAACATCACTATTGAAAATGGGAGATTTATCATTGAGCTCTGTTTAAAAGGCATGGTCCTAAACACATCACTCCTGGGAGACAGCTGCCACCCAATCACATAAAAATGTGGATTACACTGTCAATCAACTTGTGCATGCTAACTGCATCAGTAAAGATGGTAATCCCTGCAACAGTAGAGATGAGGAAGTCTTAGAGGCGTTTAAGGACAAACAATATGAAAAAAGTGGTTACTAAGGCCTGGTCTATACTGGGGGGATGAGGGCGAGCTAAGTTGGTCTAAGTTACACAACTTCAGCTACGAAAATAGCGTAGCTGAAGTTGACGTACTTAGAGCTACTTACCACGGTGTCTTCAATGCAGTAGGTCGACTGCTGATGCTCCCCTGTTGACTCCACGGACGCTTCTTGCTCCAGTGGAGTACCAGAGTCGACAGGAGAGCACTCAGCAGTTGATTTATCGCATTTTCACTAGACACGATCAATCAAACCCCGCTGGATCGATTGCTCCGGAGGTAAGTGTAGACATGCACTTTCAGATGGTGAAAGAAAAGGAGAAGACTATCTATAGAAACAGGAACTTTAAGGGTATATCCTACATTGGAGCTTGGTGCGAGTACACAGACTCAAGTTAGCTTAGCTCAAGCTCACATGCTACAAATAGCAATGTAGACATTGCAGTTCCAACAGAGACTTGAACTAGCCACCTGAGCTCAGGGGGTGAGGTGGACATGAGAACCTGAGCCACCATTGAAACCACAATTCTCACACTGCTATTTTTAGCATGGCAGCTCAAGCCCCTCTAGACCAAACCTGTCTACCTGCACTGGGAGGCTCATTTCCAGCTGCAGTGTTGACATACCCACAAAGGGCTCTATGTTTTGTACTTTCTACATAAAGTGGGAATTACAAAATACATTCAAAAATAAATCATCTCAGAGGGGAAGGGATATGTTCTTAGCCGGGCTTTAATTTGGCTCCCAATATTGAAGCCTAGAACAGTGATTCACCAGCTGGCGTGCCCCTTTTGGCTGGGCATGGCCTAGCAGGATCTCCTTCTCTGCCACCCTCTTTTGACAGCAACCTCAGCCCTGATGTGGTCTGCTTCTGTTCATGCATGTGGTAATATCGGTTATGAAAACTTGTTTCTGAATAGCTACAGGCCAAATTTTAATCTCAGGGACACAGTTCTAACTTCCATTGCATTCAGTTGGAGTTGTGTGTGCATATGAGAAGGTGGAATTGTACCTTAAACTGACCTATTGTAATCTACCATTCCAGGGGAGGAGAACATACTTCTCAACTGACCTAGATTTTGTGGGATGTTTTAGAATCCTTTCACCTTGCTGTAATCCCCTAGAGTCTGAGACATGCCTCCTAGTTCCATATTATGGAGATTCCACCAGTGTACTCCCACCTGGGGTCCATCTGAGAGCTTCCCTTCTATTTCTCATAGTGTGCCAGGCCCTTTTCTCTCCATGGAATTTACTTTCTTTTCCATACTCCACAGTTTGCAGAGTGAGGTATAAAAAGAATAAGCAGAATAGGAGCAACTTGGGCAGTATGCATACATCAAGAGGAGTTAAGGGGGAATGGGGAAAACTAAAGAAAAATATGGCTTTATTATTATTTATGAGTAGTGTCTGGTACATCACAGTGTTTAGTGTAAGCAGCAAAGAGTCCTGTGGCACCTTATAGACTAACAGACGTATTGGAGCATGAGCTTTTGTGGGTGAATACCCACTTCGTCGGATGCAAGTATTCACCCACGAAAACTCATGCTCCAGTACGTCTGTTAGTCTATAAGGTGCCACAGGACTCTTTGCTGCTTTTACAGATCCAGACTAACACGGCTACCCCTCTGATACTTGAGTGTTTAGTGTGTTACAACCATCAAAATATAATATATATCATGCAACTAGAGCTCCTCTCCATAAAAGGACTTAGACATTTCAACATTGAGCATTGCTACACCTATCTTTTAGCTGCCTAGTCCATAAAGCTATAATCCCAGTTGGTGCCTATACAGTGTGTGGGGAGAGATAGGCCCCTAAGAATGGGATCCACAAAAGCCAGCACCATAGGCTAGGAGCTTCCTAAACTAGCCAAAAATAGATGCAAAAGCTCCGCCCCATTCTGGGAGTTAGGCACCTACATTCTTTTGTGGATCTGGGTTTAAGTGCCTGACTCACTGTTCTTCCACCCCTGAGCCAATGCATGACCAATATGGCAGTATTATTATTATTTGTAATGTGGTTGCACCTAGGGAACCCCTGCATGGGATCAGTGCCCTGTTGTGCTGAGGACTGTACACACATATAACAAAAAGATGGTCTGTGTGCCAAAGAGCTAACCATCTAAGTAAATGAAAAGGACAGGTATCATTTTAAAGAATATTTAAAAGGAAATATCCCATATTTTGCTCATTAGATCCATAGTGGATGGTTTAGAGGATGAACAGTATGAAAGGACAAATCAAACAGTACTGTGAAGTGAGGATGTAACTACCATAGACCATAAAGGGATTTATTGTGGAGTACAGTAAATATATGTGGGTAAACAGGATGCCCACCCTGTATCTGAGGACTCTGATTTGGATTCCCTTTTTGAGCTAACAAGTCAGGTCATTAGAATTCTGCATGCCATCATTCGCACCAAAAGTAAATTCCCCTGGAAAAGGGGTGCCCACAGTTACTAGGGGACAAACAAATGTGAAGCCATGTTGATACTCTTTTAAAAAGTCAGCCCCTATACCTATGAAATATATACAAATTCCAAATTGAAGAGAGGAATTCAGTTACTGAAGAAAAGTAAATGTGGTAGAATTAAATACAGATTTGTTAGTCCAAAATACTAACACCAAGTGCCAATAAAGAAGTCACATTGCAAATCTCATCATGGAATAGTTCTTAAAAACTACTTTAGGCTGCATTAAAAATCAATACCACTGCAAAATCAAATTGATCAATTCTGACAAAGGTGGAAGATGGGGAATACTTTGAAAACAACATCATGAAATAATTTGTTTGAGTATATATGACATGGATTAAAGTATTACTCATTATTTTGCATAGTTAAAATCTTGGGTAATATGCAGATTCACAAGCTGCACAAACAGCTGTTCATTCTAGGACTGTCTGTTAAAAAAAAAAATAAAAGCATACAGCTTATCAAAAAGGACAGAAATTCTTAGTTCCAGAAAATTCTTTTATTTTTAAAATTTGAAACAGTAAAGATTGACAAGAGCCTGCAGGCTTCACATCATAGAATAACTGTGTTTAAACTAAGTTATTTGAATTGTTTAAAAGTAAAAAACATTGAGAGAAATGCTGCCCTTTAAATCAATGGAGCAACTCAGGTATAACCAGGCTGTACATGTCTATTGAAAATTAACTGGTGCGGCGTTTATGTTAGTATGTAAGTATTAGCATTAAGTTAGAAGAGTATAAACTTGGCAACACCTGGCAAATTCCCCCAGCATATATCTAGTTAAAGTGAATAAGCATGTATTCTTTCAGTAATTTCATGTACCAACTATCCTTCAGAGAAAATATTATATTATCCTTGAAATGTCAATCTCCTAGGAAGAATAGTATAAGCACCAAGGTTTCTTGGTAAAACAGGATAAATCACTTTCCATGGGTTAAATAAGCATTAATAACATAACAATGCTTCCACAAGGTTGTTCTGTTTAAAAAGAGAGAGAGAGAGAGAGAGAGAAAGAGAAGAAGAAGGAGGAGGAGGAGGCTTAATATTTATATAGAGTTGATTGGAAAGCAGAAAATCATTTGCTCTATGTTCATATTTTAGTGAATGGGTAGGGGTTTCCTGCTCAAGAAAGCAAGTATAGAAATATTTCCAGTTCCTGAGTGTTAAGGAAGACTCAGGTAATGAAACAGATCTCAGGAAAATGGGGCTTCCTATGGGCACTTTTACCCTTTTTATCCATATTTTAGTGGTAATGCAAGCCTTGGCACTTTTATGCCAGTATGATAATGGTACCCTGAATCAAAATGCACCTGTGCACACACCTCCTGTCATATGTATGGCAATACTTTCTTTCTTGTACATTAAGAACAAGTCCCTCCACAGTTCTAACCCCACATGCAACATGCAGGAAGGGATATGTGGAAATGTATGAAGATGATGACCATGTTTTTGTCCAGCCAAGAGGGGAGGAAGGGGTGGCAAGTTCCACCAATCACTGAGCCGAGTCCATTGTAATGGGCACATGTGTTAGCATCCCTGTAGAGTCTACTGGGCTTTAGTACTGTGCTTTGTTAACAATAAACCTGGCCAAGTGCCTTCGCCACTGAACAGAGTGTGATCTTGGGTAGTCCAATCGAAGTCTGCTCTATGGGCTATGTGGCCAGAGCCAGTGCAGGACACAGAGAGGACACCCATGCAGCCAACAACTGACAACAGCTACCCTAATGTTAATAATGAAGAGCGGGCATGAGTTGAGGGGAGCATGCTGAAGTCATTGGCTGCTCCTTGCCGTCTCTTCATAAGCCATGGGAGAATTCAGTGGAGCCTCTGCTTTTCCCCTCTGTGGGTCTGACAAATGTCTGCCTCAATTTGCTACCCTCCACACTTCATGCACTACAGGAGAACATGGGCCATGGTAATAGTTGTTCCTGCAATTCAAAGCAAGAATCAAAAGAGGATTAGACATCTATCTGGCTAATTATACTTCATAAGGATAAAAAATGTAAGGAGGATATACCTTCATGCTTCTGCATATGATCCAACCACTAACTTCCTAGGGTCCACATGAAACTTTCAATCTGGGCAGGTTGTTCCATAGCAGCCCACTGCAAGGATTCTTGTATGTTCCTCTGTGCAACATCTAGTTCTAGCCAGGGTAGAGCCAGGATACAGAACTGTGTAGAATAGACCATTGCTCTGATCTGGTACAGCAATTCCTGCATTAAATGAAGATGGTGAATAAAATTTTGAAAAGACCTAGATTCACTAAAGGGAATTAATTATTACAATACCTGCCCAGGGGAATTCACAGCTCAAGTTAGTCACCCAAGCTTCCTGTGTACCATATGGAGAGAGTTAAGCACCTAACAAAGGGATTCACAGAAGCCAACAAGCAAAGTGAGGAGCTGCCAAAGCTAATCAGAAGTTAAATGCAGAGGAACGGTGAGGAGGAGGAGATTCACAAAGGTATTTAGGCACCTAACTGATGAGCTAGAGGGAGGCACCTCCCTTCAACTGGGATTCACAGCCACAAAACCTCTCCTGCAGTTAGACACCTAAGCCAGGTCAGCCTTCTTGAAAAAATAATAGAACCCCCTGCACCAATTGTAGCCTATAGCCCAGTGGTTAGGCCACTCACATATGATAGAGGAATAAGGTTCAAGTCCCTGCTCCATGAAATAGCTAATTATTTATACAAATGGAACAGCTCCAACAGGAGAGATTGAGAGAAATTTAGAATATTTTACCTTACATGTGTATCTGGAAATTAATAGAAATAATTAAAAATCAGTTTAATTCTGCTGGGATTGTTAATGCATTAGATTTTTGTTTCAAATGAGTTTACTCTAAGCATTCTAAGTAAAAATATATATATATTAAAGATCTTTGAGGAAAAGGACATGTAGGTAGTTACTGGTACAAGATATCAGTCATCAATCATAACTAAGATTAAACAGATTTAGGCATTACAACTTTTCTGATAATCTTAGATGTCAAAAAAAAAAAAAAGAATTAGGCATCACTCATTCTATCTGTGTATATGGAGACAGAAGAGAAAAACTCTAAACAAAGTCACTTCTTTCTCCTGGTGTGGATAAATCATACGGTATCACTGAGCAGCTCAGAAAAAGTCCCATACTCACACTGTTGGTGGGAGTCAATTCAGACTACAATAAAATCTGTGTAGCAGTAATAAATCCACGTGGTGTATTCCTCTTCAAAAATATTATGGACATTTCAGTCTCAGTGAAACAATGAAAAATCCAGGCAAAAGTCCAGCATGGTTATAGAAAACATAAAGTTAAGTTAATATGATACAACATAGACATAACCAATTGCTTCCCCTCTAGTAGTAAGCCACAAAATGTGACCTCTCACATTGACATTTGAAACAATGCTATGAGTCTTATGTGCATAAAATATGCTACCATAAAGTAAGCAGTAAATGTGAAAGGCAAATCTATATACTGAATACATCAATAGTCAAACAACATTAACATGTGTGACTTCTGTATCCTTATGAACCTATTGATATTTTTTTCATCTTTCCAATTTCTAGATCAGATGATTCTGCCTTTTCTGGACTCTGATCTTCTTCACTATGAATGCAGCAGAGAAAGTGTTTCAAAATTTACTGTATATTGTTCTTCCCTGAAAATTGGCAGAAAATAGAATTGTTATTTGGTGCATTCCTATATAAAATATCCTTCTAAATATGCAGGAAAGTTACCCGTTTTGTTATCCAGAAAAAAATTAACCTTATATAAAATCCAATCAACCCTTTGAGTTGGGATATATGGGTACAGACAGTTGGTTAATTGTTAATCAGTTATGATTCCCTACAGGGAGTCCCATAGTCCTACAACACCCCACCCCAGAAAGCAGTGATAGGGAAGGAATAGAGTAGTGAAGCTGGATCTTCCAGGCCTGCCTAGAGTGGCCTTACAGAAGCAGCGAATCAGAGCTCAGCAGGCTCAGATAAAAACTGCTGCAGGGCCTTGGTAGGTCAGTTCCAGGCTGGGACTAGAGGAGCGAGGAAGGATGTTCCTCTCTGGCCAAAGGAGCTTAAGGGAGAACCAGAGTTTGTTTCTGACTGGGTTTGCAGGAGGAGAGAGGACCTGAGAAGCTTAACCCTGAGGTAAAGGTGAAGCCAGGTAGGAAGAGGCCCAGAGAAGAAGAACCGATAGACTGAAACTTAGCAGTGTGTGGCTGCTCTTTAGAGGGTCTGTGGATTGGAATCTGGAGTAGTGGGCAGGTCTGTGTTTGCCCTACTGATGACAGTGGCATAAACCCCAAGAATGGGAGGAGCTTAGTTGAGAGCCTGAACAAAGGGCTGTATTTAAAGGACCCAGTGCTGTAATTGAAGACCCTAATGAGGGCAACAGGACTGTTCATTTATTGAACTTTTCCTGACCCTGGAAGGGGCTCATTTGAACTTTGTGATTTAGCTGGAGGGCCAACCAATGAAAGACCCACCAAGGCTGGCAGCAGCCTGAAGGGGATGCCAAAAGGACTTCAGTACCACACTGAGCTGCTAGGAGGTGCGCAAGAGGTGAGTGACACTCCTTACCCCAATGCACAGGGTGGGGTAGATTACGGCCTAGCTTGCCATGAACAAGTAGTCATGTAGACAAACTCTTACTCAAACTTCATCTTCTGAATGTTTTATTGTGTAAAGACTAGAGATGCAAGCTCAGGAGGGCGTAGTCATATGCCATATCCTGTGTACCCCTGTTATGGTGAGTACTTATCCTGACACACACCCTTGTGTCAAGGCTAGTGTGACTACCTGTACACTCCCTGATGGCACCTAGTACATCTCTTCATGTGTACCAGAACTTCAGGTACATCTCTGTCTCTGTTTCCCCTAATGGACTTTCAATGAATTCAGTGACACATTTATGTAGAGAACAGCGCCCCTTCAGAGGTCAAACGTGGTAAGCAAACAAGCCTTCACTCCACTGTTTTAGCTGGGAGGGGGTAGTTAATCTTAGTCAGTCCTACCTGAGTCCATCCTTCTCCTCCATCTAGGCTCCTTTATGTGTAATGACCTCTGAACCTAGGACCACCTCCTTGCCCCTCTGTCACCCATGAAAGGGCTCACTCTCTGGACTCAGGATATTTTTTAATGCCCATTAAGAAGAGTCTGGCTTATTAGTATTTATTCTTAATTCTCAATTATTAATTGTTGGAATCATGGAAGAAAAGTTTCTTATGACAGTGAGGGACACCATTTAATTTTACATTCTATTCAGTATACCTTGAGAAAATGGTAAAGAATAAAAACCTACACCTCAATCATTCCCCCACACAAAATACAACCCCCCCAAGCCCTTTATAGTTGTTGCTAGAACATGGCCAGACTTTTTAATCATGCCTAGCTTCTGCTGTTCATTCTAATCTTTCACCTGTGGATGTAGTTTAATCTCTCCCCCCCCAAAAAAGTTAATGAATTCTAAGGTCTTATAAATATCTGACATTAATACTAACAGACAGCAAAGGGGTCTTTCTAGCCACATCTGGTCAAAAAAGTTGGTCAATCTTTAAAGACTTTACAGGTTTTCAAAATACTGATGACACTTCTCAAAAATCAAGTAACTTCAATCAGCCATGCAATATATAAGTACCCCTGTCTCTCCGCATTCTCTCCCCCCCAAAAAAAAATCCTCTAGGGAGGGAGAGGTCATCAATATCTGAATTTTCAATGAAAACTTCCATGGCCAATGCTGCTATTGTTGTTTAAAATTCATATTTTGTAATGTGATTAAAGGCCCCAGTCAGATTAATGCCCCATTGTACTAGGAGCTGTACATCAAGTACAAAATATAATTTATGGTTTACAGTCTAGGATCCTGATCCTATAAACAAGTACATGCTTAACTTTACTCATATGAGTCTCATTTAAGTCAATGGGGATAATATGCATGTGCACAGGATCAATGCCTAGATTAAGGCAAAACAAAAACTGAATGTAACATATATAGTGAGTGGTCACAAAGGGAACTGTGATCAGAACAAATGGTTGCATAGACCAGCTACATGCTTGATGTGTAGCTGTGTTTGTTTTTAGAATATCTAGAAACACTACATTTAATGATATCAGTAAACCCAACTGCAGCACAAACAATGCATATTCATGGGAATGCTTTAAAAAAAGGGGGTTGTTCTAAAGGCATTCATTTATATGGGATGCAGTGGTTATTACATTAAGCATGCAAACATAACACAACACATCTCTCACATCCTGTTATACAAGTGTATGCATAATGCCAGAGTTTATAGATAGATTAAAAGATTAAAGAATGTACTAACATGGTTTCATTTCACTGAACATCAAAAATCTTCATAACAACAAAAGCAAACCGCAGAGCAAGGAGTGGTGCCAAAATTATAAAACACAAAGTTGCAAACACTCCATTCAGAGATTAACTTTTTAAAATGAGTTTTTAATAAAAGGTGTCATCAGTTGTTGGCTGTGTGTGTGTGTTCGCCCTGTGTACTGCACTGGCTCTGGTCAGATAGCCTGTACAGCAGGCTCTGATCCAACTGCCCCAAAAATACCACAGACTCGGTTCCATAGCGAAGGCACTCTGCCAGGTTTATTGCCGACAAAGCACAGTACTAGCTCCCTGGATCAATGTCTAGTTACACGGCACATGTATGCCCATGAGAATGGACTCATCTCAGTGAATGGCAGGACTTTCCATTCCCCACTCAGCTGGACAAAGACACTCCCTCTGAGGCCCCTCTTTTATACACTGATGCAAACGAGTTACGTATTGCCCCTCTGACGTGGTTAGTTACCATCCTTTACCTTGTACCTGTTCATTCGATCAAGACATCTATCCATCACCCTATCATCTTGACCTTATCTTTAAGAGGGGTCAGTGTGTCCTTGTATCATCTTCTGGGAGTGTGTTTACACCATAACCCTGTATTGGGATGTTCTAGTATGTGTTCACCTGAATACTTACTGCCTAGGAGTGCTTGTGTTTTCTGTCCTGTTATTGCCAAGTTCATGTATCGGATAGAGAGACAAAGCAGATGCTTGCTTGCAGGAACAGTGCAGGGCCTGACATGGCCTGACTCTTGCTAACTCTGCTTTATATTAGCAGGGCCTTTGGCATTACACTCGGCCTTTTATAATAGGCTCAGGCTCTCTCTTTCTACAACAAAAGGCATCATTAGAATTTGGCTCCATTAGCAATTATCTCTTTTGTCCTCATTCTGGGTTTGTCCCCATGCCCATAGAAGGCTTTGGATCAATCCCTAAATCACATGGGTCTGTGTATAATACCATTCTTAAGCGTTACACAGTCATGTCAGTCATGGCTGCCACGTCCATGCATTACTTGTGTAAATATTCATTATTATGCCTCTCCTGCAGGCTCTCACAAGCCTCATAGCCACAAATATAAACATTCAACAGCTTTAAAGCTGGTCAGAATAATTTTGACACACTGACATTTTGCCAAAATATGCTGTCTTGTCAAAGCTCAAACACTTAGTAGAAATGTATCGATTTGAACAACGTTTTCATCAGAAATGTTGGTGTCATCCCTAAGACAAACACATCATGGGACCTAGCTTTATTTTCAGACCTTTCCATTGTGTTATTTAGGGCCTCCTTATCTTTCATAAGCACATTGAGTTATTTTATCTGCTTGGCTTAATTTCCCCCCACATACTGTTTCTATGTCCTGTTTAATCAGTTGTGTTTTCATCCCAGCAGTACACTGCTTCCGAGTATTTGCTCTGGACATTAGTTTATTTCTTCTATCTATGGTAGTAACACAGCAGCACCTTGCAGGTCTTTACAATTTCTGTTTAACAGCTTTCAGGATGATTCTCGGATTTTTCAGTCACCTTTTTCCCCCCTCTAAGGGGAGATATGCGCGTCTCATTCATTCCACATGACATCAAGGCTGCAGCAAGCCTCTTACCCTGGAAAGAGTGTGATTTGTTTGCTTGTTGTTTTTTAGTTTAGTTTTTTAGACCGCATAACAGCCTCTCAATCTTGTTAGGCCTTTCCCTTCTAGGGAAGGGGTAATGTCTACTGGAAAAAGCAGACACAGTCCTCCCCAAAAACCAGGGAAGCAGGAATAGCCACCCTGAATCCCATTTTCCACTTTAAAAAGATAGATCCATCTAAAAATTCAAAGCAACCCCCACAGTAAACAGGTAGAAACAACAAGATAATGTAGTAAGTGGAGGTTGAGTGGCACCAGCCTCTTTACCAAGGCAGTTGCTCTAAGCGGACCCCTCCGGAAGGGGTCCAGGCTTTGAGTCTTCCCAGTTAGGTCAGCAGGCTTTGGATCAGGCCCATGACAAAATGTTTTTAATTTAGTTTAGTTTACTATGGAGTGATATTATAGTTACAACCATAGGTTAAATAGTTTTTTTTTTCCTTGGGAGGAGATAGATGTGTTAGGTAAGGTAATAAAATATGAGGATGTCTAATTTGTAAAATGTCAGTGTGAACCATTATAGAAAGCAGGCTGTATGAATGAGAGTAGATAAAATAAATTCCCTGGTGCTTAATAAGAGCTAAGCAGCATAGATTTTACTTCCACCTGCCACTCGCTCACTGTATAACATTGAACAAATCACTTCTGTCCAAGTTTTCAAACCACTTGAGGGCCAGGTTTTCAAATACCTTGCACCTACGTCAGGGCAAGCTTTTTTTTTTTCAAAACAGATCAGCATCCATTTAAGCACCTAAGTAAGGACCAGAGTTTCAGAAGTGGTTGTCAGAGATCACACTGTGCATCACAGGCTTGTAAGAGCTCTACTTTCTTTGGAAACTGGTTCTAATTGGTTGGACATAACAAGAGCTTCACAGCACCCTGCCCAGACTCTGTCTGGGAAGCTCAGTCCTTAAAGGCACTGCCCCAAATACTACAGTCTCAATGAGGACCTGGACTTACTGTGAATCATTCATAAGAAAGATTAAGAAGAGGTAAGCAGTTCTGAAGATGGAGGGAGCCTTGAACAACAAGGAAACCAAATGAGAATTTTGTTATGTTTGGACCCAACAGAGAAGGAGATAGAGCTCAGAGAATCCATGTTAGGGAGGATGGTAGTAAGGGAAGCAGACCTCTTAAACTGATGATTTTAGAAACTTATAACAAGAGGTGCCCAATTCTGTTCCCAGTTAAATCAATAGGAATGTTGCCATTGTCTTTAGTGGTAGTAGGTTTAGGCTCATATACACAAGCAGGGAGGGAGGAAGGGTGATCCGGTGGACATAGTGTACTTAGGTTTTCAGAAAGCCTTTGACAAGGTCCCTTACCAAAGACTCTTAAGCAAAGTAAGCTGTCATGGGATAAGAGGGAAGGTCCTCTCCTAGATCAGTAACTGGTTAAAGGATAGGACACAAAGGGTAGGAATAAATGGTTAGGTAGGTAAATAGTGGGGGGTCCACCTTGGACCAGTGCTGTTCAACATATTCATAATGCTAAGGGGAAAAGGAGTAAACAGTGAGGAGGCAAAATTTGCAGATGATACAAAACTACCCAAGAAAAGTCCAAAGCAGACTTTGAAGAGTTACAAAAGGATCTCACAAAACTGGGTGACTGGGTAACAAAATGGCAGATGAAATTCAATGTTGATAACTGCAAAGTAACGCACACTGGAAAACATAGTCCCAACTATATATATATAAAATGATGGGAATCTAAATTAGCAGTTACCACTCAAGAAAGGGATCTTGGAGTCATTGTGGATACTTCTCTGAAAACATCTGTTCAATGTGCAGCGGCAGTCAAAAAAACTAACAATGTTGGGAATCATTAGGAAAGGGATAGATAATAAGACAGAAAATATCACATTGCCTCTATATAAATCCATAGTATGCCCACATATTGCATAGTGCATGCAGATTTGGTCTCCCCATCTCAAAAAAGATAGACTGGAATTGGAAAAGGTACATAAAAGGGCAACAACAATTATTAGGGGTACGGAACAGCTTCCTCACAAGGAGAGATTAATAAGAATATAAGAATGGCCCTACTGGGTCAGACCAAAGGTCCATCTAGCCTAGTATCCTGTCTTCTACCAGTGGCCAGTGCCAGGTGCCCCAGAGGGAATGAACAGAACAGGTAATCATCAAGTTATCCATCCCCTGTTGCTCATTCCCAGCCTCTGGATAACAGAGGCTAGGGACACCATTCCTACATACCCTGGCTAATAACCATTGCTGGACCTATCCTCCATGAATTTATCTGCTCTTTTTTGAACCCTGTTATGGTCTTGACCTTCATAACATCCTCTGGCAAGGAGTTCCACAGGTTGACTGTGCATTGTATGAAGAAATACTTCCTTTTATTTGTTTTAAACCTGCTGCCTATTAATTTCATTTGGGACTTGTCAGCTTGGAAAAGAGACGACTAAGAGGGACTATGATAGAGGTCTATAAAATCATGACTGTTGTGGAGAAAGTAAATAAGGAAGTGTTATTTACTCCTTCTCATAACATAAGAACTAAGGGTCATCAAATGAAATTAAGAGGCAGCAGTTTAAAACAAACAAAAGGAAATGCTCTCCCATTGACATAATAAAACTGGCTCAACGAGCAGCGGTACCTATGTCTGCAGGAGAGCTTCTCCCACCAACATAGTACTGTGTGCATGAGTGCTTATGCCAGCAAAATGTATGTCACTCAGGGTGGTGTTTTTTCACACCCCTGAGCAACAAGTTTTGCCATCATAATTGCTAGTGTAGACATGGCCTGCCATTGTCAATTTCACATGAAAAGAATGCAAGAATGTCAGTTTCAGTCAGCAGCTTCCAGGGTTGCAAAGTTTGGTGGCTCTGGGTCAGTCCCCCATATAGATTATCCTGGAATTGGGTATCCCAGGGCTTCCAGACTCTTGGGCCAGTCACTGTGGTGGGGCTACTCTAGAGATATAGAACCTTGAAGCTTCCAACAGCCTTCCAGGTGAGTTGGCAGGGGACCAGGCAGGGTACTAGAATCATGCCTGTGATAGAACAAAATTTTGTCAAACCCAGCTGGCTTTTGAGACATCTTGTGCTCAATGAACTGGCATTTTCCAATGAAACTCAATTTTTGGTCATACTTTCCAGCCACCTCTAATCTAAGATACATACTTCATTTGAACCTGGGTTTGAATCCACAACCCACTTGTGTTACCGAGTGTCTCTTTGTTATCCTAATGGCTGAATCTTCATGCCTGTGTATGGGCCTGGTACAAAGTCCATGGAAATCAGTGGAGAGACTCCCTTTCACTACCATGGGCTTTGGGTTATACTCTCAATAACTAGCACTTAGACTTATGTACTGGGCTTGTGCCACTTTGTGGCATTTGGTTTGTTTTTAGTCCTGGCCTAGCCTTTCCTATACCATCTTATTCTTGTGGCTGAGCAATGGCCATGTTTTTGCTGCCCAATGAGCACTGTGATGAGAAATTTCTTACAAAATGGTGTCTAATACTCTTTCCTTTTCACATGATGCAACTGAGATCTCTGTCACTTTGGGGAAAGAAGCCTCCCTCTTTCTATGCATTTTGTTGGTTTGATACACTATATTTGTGGAGGACACTATATGCCCCCTCACATTTCCAATCTACAGAATATATCCAACAGCTTTGACATACCCTTAGACTCAGGTATGTGTGTACAGACACAATGGTAAGGCACTATTTGATCTATCAACACCTCTAAATCTGTACACTTCTTTAAAAATTAAAAATATATTTTGAATTGCACAGAAAATATTTGCATACTCACTATTCTGGCAAACACAGAGCCAGGTTAAACCAAGAATGCAGTTTTACTGTAACTGGCTCTAGTGTGATACAGGATTACATAGTTCATAAAGTAGTCTTGGATAAAGTCTATTAACTGTCCTTGAGGGGCAGGGGAAGGAGCCCAGCCATGTCTTATGTTTACACTGAAACATTAAAACGTAATATACAGTCACATCTCTGCTTTCTGGTGAAAACTCAAACTGTAAATTCATTCTCTTATAACCAGAAAATTAAATCAGGTATCTTTGCAGAGTGAACAAAGTGACCTTTGACCCATGACAACTAGCAGAAAATCAAATTAAGCAGCACATGGTCTTTGACTCTGTTGCTCATTATATCAGTTCAGGGACTGAAGGGGGAAGGGGAGTGTTGTAGGAGCAGCAGTGATCTGTATGCTCTGTATAATCTGTATGTTCAAAAGGTCTGTTACACCTCCTCACCCCCTTTCGTCTCCTCTCCCTCTTTGAATACCTGTGAAGTGGCTCCCCCCCCACGGAATGCTTGTGGGATAAACGGGCTGCTTGAAGAGCTGAAAGATCAGAAGAGCTCCCATGTAGACAAGGTGTCTGAGACTCTAATTAGGCAGCGCTCACACACCCAACGCATGGACACTGCATGGACACTGTCCGAGGTGGAGTGTGACCAAACAGATGTGGCCAAGTCATCTCTAGTCGCAGGCCATGAGGAGCAGGTCCTTAAGGGGAAGGGGCCATGTGCTCAGTAGTGCACTGACAACCTTGTACCTCCCGTAAAGGCCCTTCGCCCGGACCGCCTGGCCAGTGGTTCGCTGCGTTGCATTTCATCGTGCCTCGGGAAGACTTACCTTCATCGCACTGTCCATCGCTGTGCTGTGGGACACTTACCTTGAAGGATTCTGACATCTCCAGTGCCGTGCCTGTCCTGGGAGCGTGAGTATGCGAGTGTGAGTGTGACACCCCTCCCCCTTCTTTTGAGCTTAGCTATCAGTATAATAAACATGCTTCTTTCTGCCAAACTCTGGCAGGTCATTAGTCCTCCCTAAGCTTACTAGATGGCCCAATTTTGGGTAACAGGGAGTAAGGAAATTTTGGTTATTAAACCCTATCTCAGGCCCTGATGCAGTGGGTTTCTCCTCTTCCTCCCAGGCCAGAGATTCTTATTCTGGGCCTGTCCCCATACCCATAGAAGGCCATGGGTCTGTGTATAATACCACTCTTAAGAGTTACACAGCTCTCACATTGCCATAGAGATAGGATTGTTTATTGCATGCACCTTTTACTTTGATTGGGAATAATAAGTGTTCCCTTATATTCAAAACTCTGATTTGCTTCTCTGAATTCCTTCTCTGTGTTTACACCACAGGGAGGAAATAAGGACAGAACGATTTTTACCTCCATTTCCAGTTTTCTTGCCCTAGGCTTCTGCTATCAATAACCTGCTCCTGAATATGAACAAAAACTACAATCATTATATTCTCCCTCTGAATTTTTTTTTGTAGTATACATTATGATTTTTACTCAGACAAAATGGCCCTTAGTATTTAAAGCCAATAATTTAGGCAATACTATTTTGAGAGAGGGAATAGGATCATTTCCCAAGGGATACCTTACATTCCTGAATCCTGCTCCCATTGAAATCAAATGCAAAACACCCATTGAAGTAATTGTTCAGGATCAGGCCACTGGCTTTCAGGAGAGCTGGTCATAATTTTTTTGGTGGAAATGTTGCTGAAAATTAATATGTTTTCTTTTTCAAAATTGTTAACAGAAAATCTTGACTTTTCATTGGAAAACAAAAAAACAAACAAACAAAAATTCTACTGAAAACTACTCAAATTGTCAGGTTTTGGGTTTTCAGTTTTGCAACAAAAAATAAAGGAAAGCAGACACTTTCCATAAAAAATTGTTTACTCAAAAATCCTTTTGCTATCAAGGGTTGACAGAGTTTTTGAACAGCACTAGGCTCCAGTTGTTCCAAACAACATTCCAGAACTGTATTACTTTTAGCTAAAAGTTTATTTGGGTGCAGATACTGTAAACTGTAGAAGTCTTATTCCTCAAACAACCTAAAAATGAATGGCCATATTGGATCAGACCAATGAACTATCTGTCCTAGTATCTAATACTCCAATACCAGGTGCTTCAGAGGGGATGAACAGAACAGGGCAATCATCAAGCAATCCATTCCCTGTTCAGTCCCAGCATCTGGCAGCCAGAGGTTAAGGACACCAGGAGCATGGGGCTGCATCCCTGTTCTGGGCTAATAGACGTTGATAAACCTATTTTCCATGAACTTGTCTAATTCTTTTTTGAACCCAATTATACTTTTGGTCTTCACAACATCCCCTGGTAACAGGTTCCACAAGTTGACTGCATGCTGTGTGAAGAAATACTTCCTTATGTTTGTGTTTTAAACCCGCTGCCTATTAATTTCATTGGGTGACCTATGGTTCTTGTGTTATGTGAAGGGGTAAATCACACTTCCTTATTTACTTTTGCCACACCATTCATGATTTTATGTACCTCTATCATATTGCTCCCTTAGTTGTCTTGTTTTTAAGCTGAAGAAGTCCCAGTATCTTTAATCTCTCCTCATACGGAAGTTATTCTAGGCTCCTAATCTTTTTGGTTGCCCTTTTCTGTATTTTTTTCCAATTCTAATATCCTTTTTTGAGATGGGCTGACCAGAACTGCACACACTATTCAAGGTGTAGGTGTACCATGGATTTATATAGTCGCATTATGATATTTTCTGTCTTAGTATCTGTCCCTCTCCTAGTGGTTAATAACAATCTGTTAGCTTTTTTGACCACTGCTGCATATTGAGCGGATGTGTTCAGTGAACTATCCACAATGACTCCAAGATCTTTCTTGAGTGGTAAGAGCTGTTTAGACCCCATCATTTTCTATGTATAGTTGGGATTATGTTTTCCAATGTGCATTACTTTGTATTCATCAACATGAAATTTCATCTGCCATTCTGTTGCCTAGTTACACAGTTTTGTGAAATTCCTTTGTAACTCCTCACAGTCTGCTTTGGACTTAACGATCCTGAGTAATTTTGTATCTGCAAGTTTTGCCACGTCACTGCTTATCCCTTTTTCCAGCTCACTTATAAACATGTTGAATTGCACTCTTCCCAGTACAGATACCCGTGGGACAGCACTATTTACCTCTCTCCATTCTGAAAACTGGCCATCTATTCCTACCCTTTGTTTCCTGTCTTTTAACCAGCTACTGGTCCATGAGAGGACTTTCCCTCTTATCCCACAACTGCTTACTTTGCTTAAGAGCCTTTGAGGGACCTTGTCAAAGGCTTTCTGAAAGTCCAAGTACACTATATCCATTGATCACCCTTGTCCATTTGTGTTTGACCCCCTCAGTCTTATGAAGTTAGTGAAACTACTGTCAAGTATGGAGTTAGTAAGTAAAAAGTGTTTACAACGGTATCAGAATCTGGCCTTTTGTGATGAAGTTGCTTCTAAAAACTGGATTTGAAATTTTACCTGGTTTGTACCTACACGTCAGTATTCTCCTAGCTCATCCCTTCTGTTCAGCTACCAATTCAATTTTTCCTTCAGTGGATGTCTACTGTAGCTAGCTGCTTTTTGTGCAGATGAGCAAGTATTTGCTCAAATGTATTTTGAATTCCTATAGATTCTCCCAGCCAAATTTCTTTCATACTGGATATGGTGGGGCAACGACTCACTGGCATGGCGCCTCCTGCTGGTCGTCTCAGGAATTAGCTCTTTCCAGCCCAGAGCACCCTCTGCAGGCCGCTGTCCCACCTGCTGCTGGCCCCCATGTCCTCCCAGACTCCTGTGCCCCTCTATATCAGGGTACTGCCCCCAGCAGTAACCCACAATTTGGGTCTTCCCCCTCCCCAGGGGAACTCCCAACCCCATATCCCCACCTTGCCTCAGTGGCTACTGCCAGTCATCATCTAGCCCCCGCTCCTTGGGGCAGACGGCAGTCTGTAAACCACTCATCATCGGCAAGGGGGGGGGGTTGGACCAGCTGCCTCTGTCTATATCTGGGCTGCCCGTCTGCAGCCCTAGTATCCTTTGTGGGCCCTTAACTAGGCCTGCAGTCTGGGGCTTTGCCAGACTGGAGCTCCCCAGCTCCCTCTGCCCTTCCCCAGCACTGCTCCACCTCAGGTACCCTGCTCAGCTCCCAGGCAGCCAGGTCCTCCGCTCTCAAAAGGCTAGAGAGAGAGTCCTCCTGAGCTCCTGGCTCACCACCCTTTTATAGGGCCAGCTGTGGCCTGATTGAGGCGTGGCCTCAGCTGTGGCTGCTTCCTCAGTCAGCCTTTCCCCAGTCACAGCCCTCTCCAGGGCTGCTTTTAACCCCTCCAGGCAAGAGCGGGGTGACCACCCCGCTACACTGGGGTTCAGAGGGTGGCAACCCAGTGAAAAAACATTTTGAAAATGTTTCTACCATGCCAAATATGACTATGGATCGGCTCTAGGAGTTGAGGATAATTAATATATTATTCCCTGCAAAAAAAGTTATCCAGGTTATAAACTGTAACATGATTAACTTGTAAACCAAAGGAGGCATTGTGCATTCTCTCTGTTTGGAAAGCACTGTGCACACTGGAGCTACTGTAAATAAATAACGGTGAATCATTGCTATCAATTTATTCTGGAACCTCTTGACATCTCTATCTGACAGTGCCTGAAAAGAGCAGGGGATGCAAACATCTGTTTTATAGAAGCACATTTTCCAGTATAAATCCCATGAAACACTGGGCATCCCAACCTATAAGTCTTCAGCTAAAACTCTCAGCCACTAGGACTACTTCAGGCCATTAGCAAATAAGTGGTTTTTTGAACTTTGGTTCCTTTTTTAAATGTTTGTTTTGTCAGACTGAGTTAGGAGTTTGCATACTAATAATGCACCTTCCCTGAGCCAAGGCTGCAGATTGCACTTGGCAGTTCAGGAGTTCAACAACATTTCATAGGCTTTCAAGGCAATGCAGAGCACAGGTGTCTATAGGAGTTGGAAATATGTGAATAGCTTTCACTTGCCAAAGCCAGGCACATGCTGTTTGAAAGGGTCAGGGGTAGAATAATTGGTTGAGATGAAAAGCAACCCAGCACTACATATCAACTTAATTTGAGCTGGGGAAGGGGCAGGGGGATGAATTAAATATCCTGTGTTGTACTTAAACTAATCCTCATCCTGGGTAACCATTACAAAAGCATTCTGCTTTGCCTTCACATTGAGAAAATACTGGGCACTAGGACTCTTTAATCTAGCAGAGAATAGCACAACACGCTGGAAGTTAAAGCAAAAACAAGTTCTATTTAGGAATAAGGCACATCTTTAACACTGAGGATGATTGTTCCAATGATTAAGCTGCCAAGAGAAGTGGATGGATTCACCATCTTTTAGTGTTGTCAAATCAAGACGGATGCCTGTTTGGACAACGCTTGGTCAAACAAGTTATTGGGATCAATCTATGTAATACAATTCCAGGAAAAAACACTCCATCACACTGAAACCTATTGCGTCTATATAGTCAGTGTGAAGCAATGGAAGCAGATACCAGCATGGCTGAGAGCTTTTTGTTCAGAATATCAATAGGCTGAATCATCATTAAATTTCACAGTCTTTTGCCCTCCAGTTTAATTTCTCAGCCATTTTGACTTTATGAATTACACCTGCGCAGTGTACATCTACACTAAGGCATCTATCTACATCATGCCAAGAGTCCTACACCATGGTAACTCACCCAATCACCACCCTTTCTCTGCAGCTAATTTGCATGCAACAATTTCATTGATTATATAAAGGAGACTGCATAGATGGTGGATTACTTGGCCCAACTGCCATACCTGTGCAACAGCATGCACAATAACCCCAAACAAAGCCCCTTGAGGCAGTTCACACCCCTCATTCACTCAGGGCCGGCTCTAACTTTTTTGCTGCCCCAAGCAGCAAAAAAAAGCGCCACCCCGCCGAGTCCCCTCCACCGAGCGCCGCGCCGCCGGAACCCCCCCCCCCCGAGCGCCGTGCCCCACGCCGCCCCCCTGCCGAGCGCTGCGCCGCCAGAGCACTGCCCCCCGCGGAATACCGCGCCGCGCTGCCCCCCGCCACCCCAAGATTGGCCGCCCCTTACCAGGTGCCGCCCCAAGCATGTGCTTGGTTGCCTGGTGCCTGGAGCCGGCCCTGCATTCACTACCCACATACAAATCTCCTGGCACAACACACACATTCACTTACCCACCCTCACTCATACTTGCCATAAAGCCATCAACTTGTGTGGCAAAGTCATGGGTCCATCACTAGTAGTACAGGAGTAACTGGATGAAAGTCTATGACCTTTATTATACAGGAGGTCAGACAAGATGACCTGAAGGTCCCTTTTGGCCGTAAAATCTACACAAACCTCAATTCTATAGATTCCTGTTTAACACTTTGTGTATTATTAAATGCATCTATGTCTACATTTCCCAAAAAGTCAACAGTATCATATTTTCTGCTCAGTGATTGCTGAATTTGAAAAGTTTCATTCACCAATTAAATTTGAAAAGTTTCATTGACACATTAAATGTTTTCAGGCTGGTCTGCACTAGACAATGGACTACTCCTATTGCTGTTCCATGCTGCCTTTGGAAGACAGAAGACTCTTTTAGTGAAAGCCTAGCCCCTTTACAGCCAATAGGAGTATTGTTATTGATTACAGTGGGCCAAGGATTTTATCCACAGTCTATTACAAGAACTCTAGTATCTTCTTATGAAGCATCTGCTATAGGCCACTTTCAATGACCGGAAACTAGACTTATGTGGACCCTTCATCTTATCTTGTAACAATTCCTATGGTAATATAGCCATCCTTTAAGATGCACCTTACTCCTATAAAAGGCATTGCTTGGTTGGTATTGGCATAAGTGTTTCCTTGCAGCAGAAACATGTAGCCTGAATATAATCTTGTGGCCTGTTCTATCCCTTTAAGCAATCCTGAGTGGGAAAGGGAGGGACAAGTGAGACACAGCAAACCAAAGAAAAGACCTAGCAGAACATTTTGTGGAGTGTCAGACTAGCCTTTACAAACTATGTGCTACTTCACATTCATTAGCAAATGGCTAACTTAAGGTCCAAAGTCTACTGTACACCAAACCTAGGACATTGTCCTAGATACCACCACTTGCAATAAGTATGTGTATTATAGAAGGTTCATGACTGACTTAAGTAGGGCTGGCCAGAAATCAAGAATTCCATTTCACAAAATCAAGGGTGTCCCCCCCCCCCTTCATATTGGCATGAAAAAAAAATTCATTGAAAAACACAATAGCTCAGAATAGTCAATGCCCTGGTGGTTAGGGCACTCAGCTGGTATGTAGGAGGCTCAGGCAGAGCAAAGACTTGAAGCTGGGTCTTACACATTCTAGATGAATACTCTAACATCTAGGCTATTGGCTGTTCTGGGGTGGGGTGCATCTCTTTCACCTACCCACCTGAAATTCTATCCTGCACTGGAGGAAATGGGGTTTTTTGACCTGCTCTAATCTTAACCATCCTTGGATGTCTTTTGTTCATGTTTATTACACGAATCTCAATATCCAGTTCACAAACTTTGTAAGCTGTCATTGTCTCAAGAATATGTATTAACCGTGAGCTTCAGAGATTATGGTCTACATAGGTTTTAAATTCAGTATATTTATAGCAGACACCATGACTCTGTTTTTGCTTGCATCTGTTTTAAGCAGGTTAAGTCCATTGACTTACAATTTTTTCCCATGTTTACACATGTATAAATTGGCCTAAAGCCTATGATAACTATTACTGTTTAAAATTCTATTGCCCAAGTTTCAGTCACTGTTTTTTATTCCAGTGATTATAATTTTACATAATCTTCTAATGATAAGCAACTTCTTGAGGATTTCCACAAGTCAAGACATCTCAAACTATAGAACTTCAATGAATTACAACTGAATTGTAATCAACACTTTTTTTCCAAAGGAGACATACTTTCCTATTCTTGATTGGCTGCAATATGAGACACTAAGACTTATCTCTTAAAAAAAAGACATAGAGCTGAAGTTCTAAATACTGGATATCATTTAAATATTTTAAGCTTATTAAACATTTAAAAATCTGGAAACCTATAACATTATTTTAATAATATAGCATCTACGCCCTGGTCTACACTGTGGGGGGGGAGAGGGGGGAAATCGATCTAAGTTACGCAACTTCAGCTACGTGAATAACGTAGCTGAAGTCGACGTACTTAGATCGACTTACCGTGGTGTCTTCACCGTGGTGAATCGACTGCTGCTGCTCCCCCGTTGACTCTGCTTGCGCCTTTTGTGGCACTGGAGTACAGGAGCTGACAGGAGAGCGCTCGGGGGTTGATTTATCGCGTCTAGACTAGATGCAATAAATCGATCCCCGCTGGATCGATCGCTACCCGCCGATCCAGCGGGTAGGGAAGACATATCCTTAGCCTGAGGTCACAGCACACAATATAATAAATAAGTCTTCAAATCAACACACACACTATCTACTTTCCTGTAAACTGTACTGTCACCTGAGAAAAATGGTTAACCCCATTCCTTACTCAGATGCTCTACAATACTTACTATGTAACAAATGATTTGATTATCCAGGCTGTCACCCTCTTTGTCTGGCCGACTGCAAAAACAAGAGGAAAGTATGTGAAAAGGAGGCTCCTTATGATCTAAATGAAGTGTGTCTTGTTTTTTTGGATACTGTCTCAGGGGTTGATATTTAAAGGTATAACAAATCCTGGGGGAAGGGATGATCAGGAGCAGGGGTTCTCAACCTTTTTCTTTCTGAGGCCACCCCAACATGCTATAAAAACTCCATGGCCCACCTGTGCCACAACAGTTGTTTTTCTGCCTATAAAAGCCTAGGCCTGCATTCGGGGTAGCAAGCAGGGCAACTGCATGGGGCCCTGCAAAGCAAAGCTGCTCAGGCTTCAGCTTTAGCCCCGGGTGAGGGGGCTTAGGGCAGCGTGGCTTTGGCTTTCTGCCCTGGGCCCCAATAAACCTAATGCCATCCCTGCTTGGAGGACCCCCTGAAATCTGCTCATGGTCCCCCAGAGGTCCTCGGACCCCTGGTTGAGAACTGCCGATCTGGAGTGCCTAAATCATTCATCTTGCTGAGCTGATTTTATAACTTATTTGTTTTGTATTCTATGGACTAAGACACTATATTAATTTATAAACATCAGGTAAGAGCACCTTAAATACAGTTCAACCATGATACTGCTAACACTGAGTCTAGCAAAAATAAAAGGCAGAGGTTTTTAATAGTCATTAGAATGAGTGGATTCGTTTTAGACAAGTCATACATTTGCATGTTTAGGTCTTCAAGGAAAATGAAAAGCATGATAATAGTAATGCTTTGCACTGATATTAAAAATACCTATGATTAAATTTAAGTCATGGACAGGTCATGGGCCTGAATTTTTGTTTATTGGCCATGACCTGTCCATGACTTTTACTAAAAATACCTGTGATTAAATCATAGCCTTAATCATTATACGCTCTGCAGCTATTAATCTGATAAATATTTCAGTTACCAAAGAGAAGTTAAAGTCTGGCCATATAAGAGATGCTGCTGTCCCATTATAAAATAGTTACACTTGTAGAGACATAATTAAATTCAAATTTTCATTTAAATTTCACACAGTAGTCTTGACAAATACTCCCTTAAGATGGAATTCATTGCTAGCAGCCAGGGACCCTAGTTAAGGTTGGCAGTCAACCATAACTTGACTGTCCTGCACTTTGTCCCTGTGACAAAGAATAAGTACAGGGTACTCCTTTATTTTTGATAGTTGGGGATTTATAGATGTTGGCTTCCTTATTTTATTAAAATAACTTGTATTTGGAGTACCTTATGAGTTAGTGTGGTCTCTTTTGATCATATATGTGCTTGGTATACGAGTAACAGGTGCATACCTTTCATACAGGTGAAGGGTGGAAATCTTGACCTACCATCAAGTATTGAATAGGCTTAATAGATTTTCCTTGAATTGAGAGATCAGATAGGAATAGATGTCTTAGTGTGGTGGTTTGCAGGGTGAATGACATCTGTATGGTTTATTGACAATCCTGCAAGATGCTGAGCACTTCTTTGGACCTATGTGCCTACTCCCACTGACTTTTAAATAGAACGTACACGATCAACCCCTATATAGGAAATAGCATGTGGTAAGTTTTACTGTTTGGCAGGGTTATATATGACTTTAGGTGCTATGCAGTGGAGTGGCTGTAGATTATTATGTAGGTTATCACTGGGGAAACCTGAAATCTAAGTGTGGAACTTGTTTCCCATATCTGTGAAGGGACCCTTTACATTGAGATCTTCTCCCTTCCCACATGGAGAGTGAGGAGGGGTTGGCTACCTCAGCATTCCCTTTATTCAGACATGTAGAAGGGTGCTCCATAGTTCTAGGGATAGGCCAGGGAAAGGGCCAAGGGACATACTTGGTTCACCTCCATCAGAAGCACAGATGACAAGGAAATGATACAGCCACAATCTGTCTCTTTCATGGCTCTCTCTGTGATGGGGATCCCCTTTTCTGGCCTCTTTTAGCAGAGACAATAGCTGATTTCAAGTTAACAAGGGCTGTATAAAATTCCCCCTTTAGAAGGATAAGACAAAAGAATTAATAATGATAGAGTGGCCATGTCTGAAACTGGCTTGTTCCTTGGCAAATAAATTACAACTCTCTACCCAGTTGTCTAACTTCCCTAGCAGATATCTGTCATAGACCTTCAAAAAACACCCCAAAGTGGCTAACTGGTTAGTAATTTATTATGTAGTCATGCCTGAGTCCCCTGCCTTGAGTGCAGGGGACTCAGAGCTCCAGTATAAAACTGGAGAAAAGCCTGTTGAGAATCTTTGGGTTAAGTTTAGAGGCAAGAGCAACATCTGCTATAGACCACCAGACCAGGAGGATGAGGTAGGCGAGTCTTTCTTTGGACAACTAACTGAAGTTTCCAGATCACAGGCCCTGGTTCTCATGGGGGACTTCAATTACCCTGACATCTGCTGGGAGAGCAATACAGCAGTATACAGACAATCCAGGAAGTTTTTGGAGAGTGTAGGGTACAACTTCCTGGTGCAAGTGCTGGAGGAACCAACTAGGGGCCGTGCTCCTCTTGACCTGATGCTCACAAACAAGGAAGAATTGGTTGGGGAAGTAGAAGTGGGTGGCAACCTGGGCACCAGTGACCATGAGATGGTCCAATTCAGGATCCTGACAAAAGGAAGAAAGGAGAGCAGCAGAATACAGACCCTGGACTTCAGAAAAGCAGACTTTGACTCCTTTACGGAACTGATGGGCAGGATCCCTTGGGAAGCTAATATGAGGGGAAAAGAGTACAGGAGAGCTGGCTGTATTTTAAATAAGCCTTTTTGGGGGCGTAGAAACAAACCATAGAGTAGTAAATATGGCAGGCGACCAGCTTAGTTTAACAGAGAACTCTTCCGTGAGCTTAAACACAAAAAGGAAGTTTACAAGAAGTGGAAACTCAGACAGATGACAAGGGAGGAGTATAAAAATATTGTTCGAGTATGCAGGGCTGTAATCGGGAAGGCCAAAGCACAACTGGAGTTGCAAGGGATGTGAAGGGTAACAAGAAGGATTTCTATAGGTTTGTTAGCAACAAGAAAAAGGTTGGGAAAGTGTGGGACCCTTACTGAATGGGAGACTCAACCTAGTGACAGATGATGTAGAAAAACCTGATGTACTCAATGCTTTTTTTCCCCCTCGGTCTTCACAGACAAGGTCAGCTCCCAGACTACTGCACGGGGTAGCACAGTATGGGGAGGAGACGAGCAGCCCTCAGTGGTAAAAGAACAGGTTAAGAACTATTTAGAAAAGCTGCACATGCACAAGTTACTCCTGGGGGAATTCTGTGCCACTAAGCATGCACAGAATTCATGTCCCCTGCAGATTTCTTTTCTTCCCCACAGCAAAATGACTTTCTGACAGGGAAGCAGAGGGAAGCTGCAAGAACAGTCACACACCACTCCCTAGCAGTGCAGGTACATCGTCTCAGGCATGCAGAGCAGCCGGTGGAGTGGTAAATCACCTCAGGGCTGGGGACTCCCCAGCCAGTGGCTCCTACCCTGAGTTGGGATCAGCTGCTAGTCCTGGCTGGGCTGGAGGCAGGAGAGGGTGGGATTTCCTCTTCTCCTGCAACGAGTGGCTGGGGCAGTGTCAGACCCACCCGCAGAAACCTCCCCCAGCTGCAGGAAGCTCAGCGTCCTCTCCTGCTCCCTGCCCCCATCTCTCCTCAGCTCCGTGGATGGAAAGGGGTCACTGTATGGGGAGCTGCTCCCCCATCCTCCCAACTGCTATGCATAGGGACCTCCCATACCCAGACACCCCCACCAAGCCTCACCCCATACACCCAGAATCACCCTAGCCCTCCATACCTGAACCCCACCCCACTGAACCTTGCCTCCAGACCCCCACCCCTACACCCAGACTACCCCCCACTGAGCTCCCTGCACTCAAACCCCCACCCTGATGAGTCCCATCCCCTGCACCACCCAGAGCCAATACATCCAGACCCCCACACCACTGACCCCCAACAAGCTGCACCCAGGCCCCCCCACCAAGCCCCAGCATCCAGATCCCCCCGCTGAGACCCCCCACATCCAGACCCCTCTGCTGAGGCCCAAGCACTTTCACCTGGAAGCCCCTGCAGAGTCCCATTGCCCCTACACCTGGACTGCTTCTGTGCATATACATCCCCCCACACCTAGACCACCCACTGAGCTGCCTGCACCCAGATTGTCCCACACAGAATCCTCGCACCCCACACCTGGATCTCCCACACTGAGCCCCTCCACATTTGGATCCTGCTTGGTTAAGCCTGCCTGTCCCACACCTGGTGCACCTGGTGCAGAGGGGCAGGGCCACAGGGTGTTTCTGGGGTAGGCCCAGGCTGTGTGCTGTGTCAGGGTCAGGTGCAGCCCCACCACTCAGTCTGTGTCCTGGGGCTGGGGAGGCTGCAGGGTGATCTCTCACCAAAAGAAATCTGATGAGGTTTAACAAGGACAATTGCAGAATCCTACACTTAGGATGGAAGAATCCCATGCACTACTACAGGCTGGGGACCAAATGGCTAGGCAGCAGTTCTGCAGAAAAGAACCTGGGAATTACAGTGGACGAGAGGCTGGATATGAGTCAGCAGTGTGCCCTGCTTGCCAAGAAGGCTCACGGCATATTGGGCTGCATTAATAGGAGCATTGCCAGCAGATCGAGGGAAGTGACTATTCCCCTCTATTTGGCACTGGTGAGGCCACATCTGGATTATTGCATCCAGTTTTGGGCCCCCCGCTACAGAAAGGATGTGGACAAATTGGAGAGAGTCCAGCGGAGGGCAACTAAAATGATTAGGGGGCTGAGGCACATGACTCATGAGGAAAGCTTGAGGGAACTGGGCTTATTTAGTCTGCAGAAGAGAAAAGTGAGGAGGGATTTGATAGCAGCCTTCAACTACCTGAAGGGGGTTCCATCGAGGATGGAGCTAGGCTGTTCTCAGTGGTGGCAGATGACAGAACAAGGAGCAATGGTCTCAAGTTGAAGTGGGGGAGATCTAGGTTGGATATTAGGAAACTATTAGATATTAGGAAACTATTTCACTAGGAGTGTAGTGAAGCACTGGAATGGGTTACCTAGGGAGGTGGTGGACTCTCCATCCTTAGAGGTTTTTAAGGCCCGGCTTGACAAAGCCCTGGCTGGGATGATTTAGTTGGGGTTGGCCCTGCTTTGAGCAGGGGGTTGGACTAGATGATCTCCTGAGGTCTCTTTCAACCCTAATCATCTATGATTCTTCTATGATTCCTTTCCAGTCTTACACTTCTATTATTCTATAATGCCCAGGATCATTTTTGTCCACTTTTTATAAAGGATAACAATAGTGTCAGTGGATCAACCTGGGGAAAAGTCCTTTAATTTACACTAAAAAGAACTCTGCTAACACAGGACTGCCAATCAATATTGTCTATATAAACTTCTGCTAGGATAAGATCTTCTCCGTAAGCTTTTTTATGGCATAGAATTTTAATGAACCAGCAGACTTCCCTGGTGATGACTGAGGGCCATTCTGAAAGGGAAAACAGCTGAGGTTCATTGAGACGTACCATAACAAACAACTGATAGACTGATGATAAGAGGCTGATAATAAGGGTCAAAAAATGTCTCTCCAAAAGCATATTGGGAATCAGGGCTCTGAAATTCACCTTAATTTTTTCATAGCCCATTGCCAGCAATTTCCAAAATACAGATTTCTTTTTTTCCTGTGGTCATTAATTCAAATTTCTTCCACAGGCCCTTTTTCTTATTCAGCAATATTTTATATTCCTTTCTAAGGATAACTAATTTCTTAATAGAATCAGGGGAACCATTATTTCAAATACTTCTTGCCATAGACTGAAGCTGTTTTTTATAACCAAAGCAGTGCAAATGGGGGAGGCACACAGGATGTGGAAAAAGCTAATGTACTCAATGCTTTTTTTGCCTCTGTCTTCATGAACAAGGTCAGCTCCCAGACTACTGCAATGGGCAGCACAGTATGGGGAGGAGGTGACCAGCCCTCTGTGGAGAAAGAAGTGGTTCAGGACTATTTAGAAAAGCTGGATGAGCACAAGTCCCTGGGGCCAGATGCGCTGCATCCAAGGGTGCTAAAGGAGTTGGCGGATGTGATTGCAGAGCCATTGGCCATTATCTTTGAAAACTCATGGCGATTGGGGGAGGTCCTGGATGACTGGAAAAAGACTAATGTAGTGCCTATCTTTAAAAAAGGGAAGAAGGAGGATGCGGAGAACTACAGGCCAGTCAGCCTCACCTCAGTCTCTGGAAAAATCATGGAGCAGGTCCTCAAGGAATCAATTTTGAAGCACTTTGAGGAGAGGAAAGTGATCAGAAACAGTCAGCATGGATTCACCAAGGGCAAGTCATGCCTGACTAACCTAATTGCCTTCTATGATGAGACAACTGGCTCTGTGGATGAGGGGAAAGCAGCGGACATGTTATTCCTTGACTTTAGCAAAGTTTTTGATACGGTCTCTCACAGTATTCTTGCCAGCAAGTTAAAGAAGTATGGGCTGGATGAATGGACTATAAAATGGAGAGAAAGCTGGCAACATCGTTGGGCTCAATGGGTAGCGATCAATGGCTCCATGTCTAGTTGGCAGCCGGTATCAAGCGGAGTGCCCCAAAGGTTGGTCCTGGGGCTGGTTTTGTTCAATGTCCTCATTAATGATCTGGAAGATGGCGTGGATTGCACCCTCAGAAAGTTTGCAGATGACACTAAACTGGGAGGAGTGGTAGATACGCTGGGGGGTAGGGATAGGATACAGAGGGACCTAGACAAATTAGAGGATTGGGCCAAAAGAAATCTGATGAGGTTCAACAAGGACAAGTGCAGAGTCCTGCACTTAGGATGGAAGAATCCAATGCACTTCTACAGACTAGGGACCGAGTGGCTCGGCAGCAGTTCTGCAGAAAAGGACCTAGTGGTTACAGTGGACGAAAAGATGGATATGAGTCAACAGTGTGCCCTTGTTGCCAAGAAGGCTAACGGCATTTTGTATAAGTAAAAGCATTGCCAGCAGATCGAGGGACGTGATCATTCCCCTGTATTCGGCACTGGTGCGGCCTCATCTGGAATACTGAGTCCAGTTTTGGGCCCCACACTAGAAGAAGGATGTGGAAATATTGGAAAGAGTCCAGCGGAGGGCAACGAAAATGACTAGGGGGCTGGAGCACATGCCTTCTGAGGAGAGGCTGAGGGAACTGGGATTATTTAGTCTGCAGAAGAGAAGAATGAGAGGGGATTTGATAGCTGCTTTCAACCACCTGAAAGGGGGTTCTAAAGAAGATGGATCTAGACTGTTCTCAGTGGTACCAGATGACAGAACAAGGAGTAATGGTCTCAAGTTGCAGTGGGGGAGGTTTAGGTTGGATATTAGGAAAAACTTTTTCACTAGGAGGGTGGTGAAGCACTGGAATGGATTACCTAGGGAGGTGTGGAATCTCCTTCCTTAGAGGTTTTTAAGGTCAGGCTTGACAAAGCCCTGGCTGGGATGATTTAGTTGGGGATTGGTCCTGCTTTCTCTCATATTCTATGATTCTATGAAATCATAACAGGTTTTTATATTTTAGATAAAAATATCCCTTTTTAGTGGTCAGACCACCCTGTAATTTTTTAACAATCTCAACAAATACTTTGTGAACTTGTGCTGGATTGCTAAAATTCAAAAGTTGTTTAATCAAAACTGGCAAATCACCGGTTGAGAGTTTCTGTTTTTATAGTTAACTAATGGATTCCGCTTATTTTATCTCATTTACAACTTCCGCAGCAGAAGTGAGATACAAAGTGACTGGAGGGCAGAAATTCATTGCAGGGGTTAATGACGGCTGGTAAGTTTAAAAGCAACTAAAATGTTAGAGGAGGGAAAAGACCAATTTAAAATCAGAACTGTGATTATAATCACACTGCCCCCCTCTAGTCAGTGTGAATGTAAAATAACCCTCCAGATCACTGAAGTCTCTGCCACTCAATCTCCAGCCAAAATCTATGTAAAATTACAATTTCTAGCCTGAAGATTCTCACTTTGCCCATAGAATACCTAGGGGGAAATGATGGTAACCCGGCACTAACTGAGCTGAAGGAAAATATTAAGTCTCCTTAACCTCAGAACCCAGTTGGTCATTAAAGAACAAAGACTGTTGATGCAAATATTTTTGTGAATAGGTGAATGAGAGAGTCAAGCTCTGCCCATGAAGACTCATAGAAGAGGAGCCTGATAGGGTGAGGGAGGTGGTCCAAGCATGCAGCGCTAAAAGAATAAGTGCTTTGGGGAAAATACTGTTGTCCTGAAAATAGGGGTGACCAGGTGTTAACTTGTTAGTTATGATATTTAATTTAGCAGAAACAAAGGCTAAACCACTTGCTGGTCTATCCCTCTTTGTGTGCATAACACCCCCTTCTAAAAAGGGTTCAAAGCCTGTGTGACCAGGGGTGCCTCCCAGTGGAAATGCCAAGTTCAGGGCAGGCTGCAAAAGGGAGAACAGATACCCACCAGTTTTGGGAGTAACACTGAAGGTAAACTCTCCAGTAACAAACTGTGCTTCTGATCCCCCACACTGGTTATCAAGAAGGAAAAAAAAAAAGAAAATCACACAGCCTTTATTGCGTCCCAATCCGCACCTAGGTCCAGTACAGTGAGAAGTTATTTTAAAACTCTGCTCACTATACAAAAAGTTCTTCTGAACCTCAAAGGGTCAGCCATGTTACCAGGTCAATATAAGTTTGGATCTTACCCAAAATACCATGCTGCCAGCCAATCCTTTAGCATCTAAAACTAAAGGTTTATTATAAAGAAAAAGAAAGAACAAGACTAGAGTTGTTAAATGGTAAAGCAGTCACATACATTCAATGGTTCAAAGTCCATGTATCAGATTAGCAGTATTGGTGAATTTGCTGTCTTGAAAGTCCCTTTGGAATACATCCACAGCTTGGATGAGTCATTCAGTCCTTTGTTCAGAGCTTCAGTTTGTAGCAAAGTTCCTCCAGATCTAAGAATCAGGAATTAAGACAAAATGGAGAAGATGCAGCTGCCTTTTATAGTCTTTTGCCATGCAGCTTGTATTTTCTTTCTTCCAAACACAAGTTTCCCAGCACATGGCATGGAAGCCTTAGACATCTGTTCATATGCATAGCCTGCCTACCTCAGCATGCCTTGTTAAGTCATAAGGTGTAGCCCCTGGTCCTTTCATTGTGCAGCTAATGTCTCTTAATGGGCCATCAAGCAGGATCAGTGCTGATGCCAATCTGTCTGGGAGTGTCACCCAGAAACACAAAACAAGTTTGGAAATACAGATATAGCTTATATATCTATAACTCACAATACAAAGGTGATACAAACATATAAACTTTATCATATTTGGTAAATTATAACATTTTTGCAGATACCTCACACAGCATATCTGGCACAACTCATTGCAATTTTACAATATTGATATTCATAATATCCTAAAGTGTCCCCCAGATTCCATACAGCATCACAGCTTGTGTAACAAGACAGTCTGCCCTGTAACAAGAGCAGCTGGCTTTGTTCTGGAGAGGAGCCCAGCTGGCAGGTGATGGGATTCATCTGACCAAGCTGGACAGCATTTAGTGATTGGGGCTGATTCCTAGCCAGGGGGTATACAGAAGAGCCCCAGCTCCATGAGGAATCCCTAGAACTAGGAGAGGGCTGGGAGTGCACCCTCCTTTGGCTGTAGCACAAGGCTATGACAGGGCAGACAAGCCTGGTAGACTCCCCCTGTACTCTCTGGATCCCACAATCCCAGACAAGAACAGGACTGAAGGAAGAGCTACTAATTGAACTGGGAATGGGTGATTGCTTGTTCAAGGCTGGTGATTGGGTCCACCAGTCTTCAGCCTGGTAAATAAAAGGACTTAGAAAGCCAAGTTTCCTGGAGGAAAACTAAATTAAACTGACACAAATTTCTAAAATTCAAATCCTGGAATGTCCTTTTAAGGCTGTATTCCATTAAACAATTTTTATATGTCTTTACTAGAATCCCAATTAGACCTATATAGTCAGAAAAATTGCCATGAAAAACTGCACTGATTAAGTCTAATTCTCCCAGGATTATGATCTTCAAACCTCTGAGGCCAGGCTGTTTGGTTAAATCTTAATATCATGATACAGTCCAATAGGATTAGTTCGGTGACATGCTCATTTATTTTGTTAAAAGGGATATTCTCTTTGGTTGTAAATTCATAAACTCTCTCCTTTTTACCTTTCCTATCAGGTGGCCTCAGGAGCTAACGGTGCATTCATACTCCAGATTTTCTTAACCACGCCCCAGTCTTTAAATTCTACCTCCACACTCTAAAGAATCTAAATTAGCAAGTCTTTTTACCTTTATAATTTGATTTCTGGGCAGAGAATAAAACACTGCTCATTCCAGTAATACATACATGCAGTGTTGCATAGAGTCCTGTGACTCAATCTTCTACCTAGAAACGTTTTTTTAAAACCAGGAAGACAGTCCAAAAGTGCTTAGAATTTCCTACTCTTATATCAGGATTAAACAAGGATGAGATTGATGGGCCTTCTTACTAACCTCAGATTACAGGAGGGAATAGCAGGAATGTATGGAAGTTAGTATCTCTCCAAAAGGTGATGCTAGGCTCAGTATCTATGGGCATAGCACTGTCACCAGAATCATCAAGCTATTTTGGAACAGAGCAGATGCCCAACATTTCAAGGCTGATGCAGACAGAGGAAAGCCAACAGCACTGCTGTTTTTAGCATGCTACCTCAAGCAGAGATAGTGCATGTCTGTCTTCCTGTGCTATGCCAGCTGCTGTGTAGATATACCCATAGTGTGAACCATATTGCTGAAGAACAACAGCCCTGGGGACAGACCTGCTTTGAAGGCATAGGGTTTCCACAGAGAGGGGCCACAGGATGTGCACCATTCTTTCCCAAACCCTAACATCGTTGGAGATATTTGAGGTAACCTGTGCCAAGGGCATCCCCAGCCATGGAGACTTTCTCCCCTTGTGCACCCTGCCTTAAGAATTTCTGCAGGAAGGCATGATTGGATCCTGGGTGGAGAGTGTTTAAGTAAGGTCTTGCAAATCAGGGGGTTTTAAGTAGATGTGCAGGGAAGGCTTGACGTTAAGGATGGCTGAACTTTCAGACATCCATATTCTAGGCTTTAAAGGTAGGTTTTGTTTTCAATACCATTGTGATTACTTTTGGAAATGGCTTAATTCTATTTATCCCTTTAGCTCTACATGAAATAGGTTTATCTGATAACTTCAGAAATCATGACAACTGGCTCTGTTTGGCACCTTTCTCACCCAGGCTATAAACTGAATTGTTATGGAGACTGAGCTGCCTGCTGTATCCCCTGAGGGAATTTAGGTAGATGGACTGAAATTATTCAAGTTAGAATTTGGTTAAAATATCAGAACTAACATTAGTTTTCCTGCTGGGATTTTTGTCTCTGTTACAATACAGTAATATTTCATTAGATGCTCTGGCAATATCTGTCTCTTCAATACAGTGCCTGAGATGTGAACTGAGGCATGGGACAAGTGTCTCAAAAGACCAAAACAAACTAGATAGTCTCAGTGCAACTCACTCCCTAGAGAACCTCATTAAAATTGCCCATTTAAAAACTATCTATATTTAAAAAAGAAATAACTATTTCCTAGTACTCAAAACATTCATATAAATTATTAAATATAATATGAATGAGTAATTTAAACTTCATAATGAGATGGTATAATTAAAAACTATAATACTACACTTCTCTCCACCTCTTTTCCTTTCTCAGGCCTTTAACAGGGTGGATTTGTCTTAGGCCTGGTCTACACTAGGAGTTTATGTCGAATTTAGCACCGTTACATCGAATTAACTCTGCACCCGTCCACACCACGAAGCTATTTAGTTCGACAAAGAGGTCTCTTAAATTCGACTTCTGTACTCCTCCCCAACGAGGGGAGTAGCGCTAAATTCGACATGGCCATGTCGAATTAGGCTAGGTGTGGATGGAAATCGACGGTAATAGCTCCGGGAGCTATCCCACAGTGCACCACTCTGTTGACACTCTGGACAGCACTCCGAGCTCGGATGCTCTGACCAACCACACAGGAAAAGCCCCAGGAAAATTTGAATTCCTTTTCCTGTCTGGGAAGTTTGAATCTCATTTCCTGTTTGGACATCGTGGCGAGCTCAGCAGCACTGGCAACAATGCAAAGCTCTCCAGCAGAGATGGCCATGCAATCTCAGAATAGAAAGAGGGCCCCAGCATGGACTGATCGGGAAGTCTTGGATCTGATCGCTGTGTGGGGCGATGAGTCCATGCTTTCCGAGCTGCGATCGAAAAGACGGAATGCAAAGATCTACGAGAAGATCTCTAAAGCCATGGCAGAGAGGATACAGCCGGGATGCAACGCAGTGCCGCGTGAAAATCAAGGAGCTGAGACAAGGCTACCAGAAGACCAAAGAGGCAAACGGACACTCCGGATCCCAGCCCCAGACATCCCGTTTCTACGAGGCACTGCATTCCATCCTAGGTGCGGCCGCCACCACTACCCCACCACTGACCGTGGACTCTGAGGATGGGATATTGTCGACGGCCGCTTCCTCGGACATGTTAGCGGACGGGGAAGATAAAGAAGGAGATGAGGAGGACGAGGCAGTCGACAGCGCTTACAACGCTGATTTCCCCGACAGCCAGGATCTCTTCATCACCCTTACAGAAATCCCCTACCAACCGTCCCCAGGCGTTAACCCGGACACAGAATCAGGGGAAGGATCAGTCAGTAAGTGTTTTAAACATGTAAACATTTATTTTTAACAGAAAAGGAATATTAACAATATTAACAATGGGTTTTGCATGATTACTTTGCCCTAGGAGCTTAACGTTTCAGTCCTTGGCAGTGCAACTACTGAAAAAAAATCTAACAATGTCCGGTTTAGCATGACTGTTTTGCCCTAGGCGCTCTACTGTTTAGTCCCTGCCAGTGCAGCTACAGTAAAATCCGGTCTATATGTCCAGGGATAGAGCAGAAATCCTCCTGGGACATCTCCACGAAGCTCTCCTGGAGGTAATTGGAAAGCTTTTGCATCAGGTTCCTGGGAAGAGTGGCCTTATTGGGTCCTCCGTGGTAGGAAACGTTTCCGCGCCAGGAGACAATCAAGTACTCGGGTATCATCGCCTTGCAGAGCATGGCGGCATACGGCCCTGGTCTTTGCAGGCTTTCCCGAAGCATCCATTCTTTCTCCATCTCTGAAATCCTCATCAGAGTGATGTCGCTCATGGTGACCTGCTTTGAATTAGGTAGGGGAATGTTAATATTGGGACTGCTTGCCTGTTCCTTTACAGAACTGTAACCGGCGGTTTAGAGCCACGCGGTGGAGGTGGGAGAGGAGCAGCATACAGGGATCTTTCCCTGGGACAGCCGCGAGGGGATGGGACAGGGGCAGAGTTCATGCTTGCCGGATTGCTGGCAGCAGGGACTGGCATTGCTTTGAACGTGAAAGGAGGCCAGTGCTATTATTAAAGTTTTAAGCAGCCACAAGTCTACGGCTTACCATGTCAGCCTGTTACCCAAATTCCTCTGTCCTGTCCCGCTTGTCTGATCTGCACTGCAAAACCCCAGGCACTGAATGCGAAGGCCGAAAATTCAACCTTGTCCTGAGTGCGCATGTGATAGGTGCTGTGCATGGTCTTGTTCACAGAGAAAGACTATGTTCTTTGTTCAACCAAAAATTTATCTTTCTGAGGAATTCACTCCCTTTTTCCCATCCCACAGCTGCGACTGTCTCACGAACTACCCTGGCATCACACTCCCAGAGGCTAGCACAGATTAGGCGTAGGAAGAAGAGGACACGGGAGGACATGTTCTCGGAACTTATGGGCTGCTCCCGAGCCCAGGCAGCCCAGCAGACCCAGTGGAGGGAGAACTTGTCCCAAATGCACCGATCACACATGGAATGGGAGGAGAGGTGGCGGCAGGAAGACCAGTAGGCGACTCAAACGCTGCTTGGACTAATGAGGGAGCAAACGGACACGCTCTGGTGCCTTGTGGATGTTCTGCAGGACCGGAGGCAGGAGGACAGAGCCCCGCTGCAGTCTATCTCTAACCGCCCTCCCCCGCCACAAAGTCCCATACCCCACTCACCCAAAGTCCCAAGAAGGAGGGGCGGCAGAGTCCATGAAAACTCTCACTCCACCCCTGCAGACTGCTCAAGTCCCAGAAGGCTCTCATTCCCCAAAATTTGATAAGTCCTTTCCTTCCCGCCTCACCCAAGCCCCCGTCCCAGTTTCATCCCCCAGTTTCATGTGTAGTTGCTAATAAAAAATACATTTCTGTTAATTACTGTTTCCATCATGTTCTTTTAGAGGAGAGTCTGTTTGAAGGGGGGGAAGGGGGTTGGTAAGTGGACAGGACAGTCACCTTTACCAGGGTACAGACGCGGGGGCAGGTTCAGCAGCAGGGCACACACACATTGCAGTCACTAGTTACCCTGGTCAGTCTGGGAGGTGGTTTTCATGTTCTGTGTGTGTGTGTGTGGGGGGGGTTATGTGACTTTGTGGCGGGGGAGGGCGGTTAGAGATCTTATGCAGCGGTCCTTATCCTGGATCACAGAGCCACGCAGCAGGGGATCTGTAACCGTCCTCCCCCTGCCACAAAGTCACATAGCCCCCACACACAGAATCCCGAACAGGAGGGGTGGCAGGCTCCGTTGAAACAACCAGTCCACCAGTGCGGAGCCAGTCATTCCTGGAGTTTAGAAGCATCCTTTGCATCACTACACTACACCCGCTCCCCAACGCAGTCTGCGTCCCAGGTTCAACACTTTCCCGCGAAAACAGTAATAAAGAAAACAGTGTTCATTAACAAATTTCAAGTGATTTTATTTTTGAACGTGTGTTAGAAGGGGGTGAACGGGGTATGTAACTGGAGAGGATAGTGAACATTTACTGGGTAAAGAAACGGGGGCAGGTTCAGCTTCTCTGTAAACAAACTTAATAGTCACAGGTTACCCTGCTCACTCAGGAACCTAGCTTTCAAAGCCTCCCGGATGCACAGCGCGTCCCGCTGGGCTCTTCTAATCGCCCGGCTGTCTGGCTGGGCGTAATCAGCAGCCAGGCTATTTGCCTCAACCTCCCACCTCGCCATAAAGATCTCTCCCTTGCTCTCACACAGATTGTGGAGCACACAGCAAGCTGCAATAACAATGGGGATATTGGTTTCGCTGAGATCAGAGCGAGTCAGTAAGGTTCTCCATCTCCCCTTGAGACATCCAAAAGCACACTCCACCACCATTCTGCACTTGCTCAGCTGGTAGTTGAAGAGTTCTTTTTCAGTGTCCAGGGCGCCTGTATAGGGCTTCATGAGCCAGAGCATTAGCGGGTAGCCTGGGTCCCCAAGGATCACTATAGGCATCTCCACATCCCCAAGAGTTATTTTGTGGTCTGGGAAGTAAATACCTTCCTGCAGCCGTCTAAACAGACCAGAGTTCCTGAAAACACGAGCGTCATGAACCTTGCCCGGCTATCTGACGTTGATGTTTGTAAAACGTCCCCTATGGTCCACCAGTGCTTGCAGCACCATTGAAAAGTAGCCCTTTCGGTTAGTGTACTGGCCGGCCTGGTGGTCCGGTCCCAGGATAGGGATGTGAGTTCCATCTATAGCCCCACCGCAGTTTGGGAATCCCATCGCGGCGAAGCCATCTATGATAACCTCCACGTTTCCCAGGGTCACTACCTTTGAGAGCAGAAGCTCAACGATTGCGTTGGCTACTTGCATCACAACAACCCCCACGGTAGATTTGCCCATGCCAAAGTGGTTCGCGACTGACCAGTAGCTGTCCGGCGTTGCAAGCTTCCAGAGGGCTATGGCCACTCGCTTCTGGACAGTCAGGACTGCTCGCATCTGGGTGTCCTTGCGCTTCAAGGCAGGGAACAGCAACTCACAATGTTCAAGGAAAGTTCCCTTACGCATGCGAAAGTTTCGCAGCCACTGGGATTCATCCCAGACCTGCAGCACTATGCGGTCCCACCAGTCAGTGCTTGTTTCCCGGGCCCAGAATAGCCGTTCCACAACATCAACATGACCCATTGCCACCATGATGTCCTCGGCGCGGGGTCCCGTGCTTTGTGACAGGTCTGTGCCACTCTCAGACTTCAGGTCCTTACCGCGCTGCCGTAGCCTCCTCGCCCGATTTCTCATCATCTGCCTCTGGGAAAGGTGGATGATAAGCTGCGAGGTGTTGACAACGGCCATAACTGCAGCGATGGTCGCAGCGGGCTCCATGCTCGCAGTGCTGTGGCGTCCGCGCTGTCACTGACCAGAAAAGTGTGCAAACTGATTTCCCGCCGGCGCTTTCAGGGAGGGAGGGCAGGAGTGACGGTTGGATGATGACAGTTACCCAAAACCACCCTCGACACATTTTTTTCCCCAGAAGGCATTGGGGGCATTGGGGGCTCGACCCAGAATTCCAATGGGCAGCGGGGACTGCGGGAACTGTGGGATAGCTGCCCACAGTGCACCGCTTCCAATGTCAACGCTTGCCCCGTTAGTGTGGACTCACAAAGTCGAATTACTGTCCTTAGTGTCCTTAGTGTGGACACACACATTCGACTTTGTAATATCGATTCCACATATTCGATTTTAGACATACCCTTAAATTGTATTTAAATTACTTCCCTTCTTGTGAAAAAACATTCCATGTTTTACTCTGAATCAAACCCTAATATTGTCACGAGTCACTTGTTCTAATTATTTCACTTCAAAGCAAGCTGGGGGTACTCAGGAGCTTGGAAAAGACTAGGGGTGAAATCCTGGCCCCATTAAAGTATGAATGTTTTGTCATTCATGTCAGCAAAGCCAGTATTTCACCAAAGATGCTCCCATTTGAAAATCAAGCTGTGTGCCTAGTAACCATCAGAGCAAAATGACTCATGGAACAGATTTTTTTTCAGGAGATATTTTTGAAGAAAAGGAGACACTTAGTCTATGCTATTCACTTCGATACTTTGTCCCCATGGGGTATCAGTGTCTATCACTTCCTATTTGCCCAGCCCCTGAAGGAGAGAGGCTTTTCTCTCTTGTCTCTTCTCCCAACTAGTTCTGCTAGACACTACCTCAGGCTCCCTTCTTGTTCCAATCCCTAGTGGCAGAAGGAGGAGGGAAGCTCCAATAAATCCAGTGAGATAGTTCAGCAGTCTCCACACGGACTGAGATCAATTGGGTAGCAGAGTAGACCCATAAACTAAGACCTTTAAGTAGGGTGACCAGATAGCAACTGTGAAAAAAATGGGACAGGGGGTAGGGGGTAATAGGCGCCCATATAAGAAAAAGTCCCAAAAAACTGGACTGTCCCTATAAAAACGGGACATCTGGTCACCCTACCTTTAAGGAACCCTAAGGAGTCACCGGCAAACTGTGAGCCATAGGTTACAGAATCACTAGTCTAAGGGTAACCAAAAGAGGGGAATGTGTCTTTTGCAGTTCTAGAGCTACAGGTCTCTTGATTCAATTAGTTTTGCAGTTGTCTGTCTTTCAGCATCTTCCTATCATTAAAAAAAGAACTCTACTACTTGGTGCATTTAGGCATTACACATATAATTCTCATTTTATTATTTTCAAATTAATTCCCTCAAGGATGCTGTGACTAACATTGTGGGATTTCCAGGAAGTGCCTTTGCATCCAATTTGAATCATTTAAAGGCCAAAATGGACCTCTAGATTATCTAGTCTCACCTCCTGTATTTCAGGCCACCAACAGCACCCACAAACAGTATCTAAAATGAGGCCAAAGTATTTCAGCCCCCACGAGACCAGATTATTATGGACCACATCCAGAGAACCAGGAGGTACAGAGGGGCACGTATGTTTGTAGGCATCTTGAAGGCTCTAAGTCTGGAGCAGAAAGAAAGCAGTAGCACAGTTATTGTTCAGTACCTGCTGCTGGAACAGATCCTTGTCCATGTATCGTAGGGTTCTCTGTAACATCCATCACCATAGTACCAACATCCTAGATCTTCCAATGTGCATATTACTATAAAAATAGCACGTTTTAGTCCCTTAACCTTTTCCATTTGGGTTGGGAGCACTGCCTCCATGATGCAACTTGCACTTAACCCATGAAGTGAGAGATCTCACCTAGTACTAAAACCTGGTTCTTCTATGGAATGGACAAAACCAATTTGTTTATAGATTACATTTAATAAGAAACTATAAACTCTTCAGTGTTGTTCAGCTTAAAACACATTATCTTATTTTAACCAGTTAAATATTAATAAACTCATGTTCTTTATCAGAACAGGCTTCATTTTTGGAAAATAAGTCTGATCATAACCAGAAAATTATAGCTGTTTTTAATGTAATTATCTTGAACCATTTATTAAACTGTATGAAAATACCTTTGAAGCATCCTAATACAGATATTAATAATTTTTTAGTTATACCTGACACAGTATTGATCCTTATCAGTAATCACCAATCAACCTACTCAGAGCAATATGAACAATTTAAACCCTGCTGGGTTGTTAGAATGAGTTTATGGGTCTGAACTATAAAACTCTCATGCTATCAAAGGCCTTATTATGCAGTTACTGTGACATTTGCCTTGCCAAAAAAATGTGATCGTGGGTTGGGAAATAAAAAGCATCCTTAACTTATAAAGCATCCCATAAAAAGCTCTGTGGCAGAGGCAGGGATTGAAACCAATTACCCATGGGGCAGCATTCAGCTGCTTCAACCATGAAACCCTCCTCTTTCTGCAATTCCCTGCCTCACTCACAATGCACCTTTAAACGTCCTCAACATATGTGGCAAGGTTGCTACAGACCATGGCCTCACTAACTACACCACCCTGAATCACTCTCACAGCATTCTCCATCTTGTGCTGTGGCTGAGGCAGGGGGACTATGGGGAAAAATATGATAGAGTTTAATTACATGATCACATGCATATATGCCTAATGGTGTGAATTAAAATTAAACATGCAGAGGCCTTAATTCTTGGCATTTCCTTAGCCATATTCATTTGAATATTTGGCTTTTCAAAACTTAAGAAATCATGAACATTAATGTTTTAAACAACTAAAAAAACTCAAATTTTACCACGTGGAACTGTACTCACTCTTCCATATGGTCATCACCAGGATTAGGGCCATTCGATTCAAAGCAAACTTCTATCACTTCAGCTAGTTGTGTAACTCTTCAGCCACTATTCTCCCCCTCCCCCCGCACTTTTAAGCAGTCTCTCTTTGCTGCCGGAGTAACAGCATGGAAGGATCGAGAGCAGAGAATCGCCTGGCTCTTAGGCCTGGTCTACACTAGACTTTAATGTCGAATTTAGCGCCGTTACATCGAATTAACCCTGCACCCGTCCACACCACGAAGCTATTTAGTTCGACATAGAGCTCTCTTAAATTCGACTTCTGTACTCCTCCCCAACGAGAGGAGTAGCGCTAAATTTGAAATGGCCATATTGAATTTGGCTAGGTGTGGATGGAAATCGACGCTAATAGCTCCGGGAGCTATCCCACAGTGCACCACTCTGTTGACGCTCTGGACAGCAGTCCGAGCTCGGATGCTCTGACCAGCCACACAGGAAAAGCCCCGGGAAAATTTGAATTCCTTTTCCTGTCTGGGCAGTTTGAATTTCATTTCCTGTTTGGACATTGTGGCGAGCTCAGCAGCACTGGCAATGATGCAGAGCTCTCCAGCAGAGGTGACCGTGCAATCCCAGAATAGAAAGAGGGCCCCAGCATGGACTGATCGGGAAGTCTTGGATCTCATCGCTGTGTGGGGCGATGAGTCCGTGCTTTCAGAGCTGCGCTCCAAAAGAAGGAATGCTAAGATCTACGAGAAGATCTCTAAAGCCATGGCAGAGAGAGGATACAGCCGGGATGCAACGCAGTGCCGCGTGAAAATCAAGGAGCTGAGACAAGGCTACCAAAAAACCAAAGAGGCAAACGGACGCTCCGGATCCCAGCCCCACACATCCCGTTTCTACGAGGCACTGCATTCCATCCTAGGTGCGGCCGCCACCACTACCCCACCACTGACCGTGGACTCTGAGGATGGGATATTGTCCGCGGTCGGTTCCTCGTCGGACATGTTAGCAGACGGGGAAGATGAAGAAGGAGATGAGGAGGACGAGGCAGTCGACAGCGCTGGCACCGCTGATTTCCCCGACAGCCAGGAGCTCTTCATCACCCTTACCGAGATCCCCTACCAACCGTCCCCAGCCGTTAGCCCGGACACAGAATCAGGGGAAGGATCAAGCAGTAAGTGCTCTAAACATGTAAACATTTATTTTTAACAGAACGGGAATATTTATAATATTAACAATGGGTTTTTCCTAAAGTGCTCTAAACATGTAAACATGGGTAAAGAAACGGGGGCAGGTTCAGCTTCTGTGTCCACAAACATAACAGTCAACGGTTACCCTGCTAAGTCTGGAACCTTGCTTTCAAAGCCTCCCGTATGCACAGCGCGTCCCGCTGGGATCTTCTAATCGCCCGGCTGTCTGGCTGGGCGTAATCAGCAGCCAGGCTACTTGCCTCAACCTCCCACCCCACCATAAAGGTCTCCCCCTTGCTCTCACAGAGATTGTGGAGCACACAGCAAGCTGCTATAACAATGGGGATATTGGTTTCGCTGAGATCACAGCGAGTCAGTAAGCTTCTCCATCTCCCTTTGAGACGGCCAAAAACACACTCCACCACCATTCTGCACTTGCTCAGCCGGTAGTTGAAGAGTTCTTTTTCTGTGTCCAGGGCGCCAGTATAGGGCTTCATGAGCCAGGGCATTAGCGGGTAGGCTGGGTCCCCGAGGATCACTGTAGGCATCTCCACATCCCCAAGAGTTATTTTGTGGTCCGGGAAGTAAATACCTTCCTGCAGCCGTCTAAACAGACCAGAGTTCCTGAACACGCGAGCGTCATGAACCTTGCCCGGCCATCCGACGTTGATGTTGGTAAAACATCCCCTATGGTCCACCAGTGCTTGCAGCACCATTGAAAAGTAGCCCTTTCTGTTAATGTACTGGCTGGCCTGGTGGTCTGGTCCCAGGATAGGGATGTGAGTCCCATCTATAGTCCCACCGCAGTTTGGGAATCCCATCGCGGCGAAGCCATCTATGATGACCTGCGCGTTTCCCAGGGCGACTACCTTTGAGAGCAGTACCTTAACGATTGCGTTGGCTACTTGCATCACAACAACCCCCACGGTAGATTTGCCCACACCAAAGTGGTTCGCGACTGACCGGTAGCTGTCCGGCGTTGCAAGCTTCCAGAGGGCTATGGCCACTCGCTTCTGGACAGTCAGGGCTGCTCGCATCCGGGTGTCACTGCGCTTCAGGGCAGGGGACAGCAACTCACAAAGTTCGAGGAAAGTCCCCTTCCGCATGCGAAAGTTTCGCAGCCACTGGGATTCATCCCAGACCTGCAGCACTATGCGGTCCCACCAGTCCGTGCTTGTTTCCCGGGCCCAGAATCGCCGTTCCACAATATCCACATGACCCATTGCCACCGTGATGTCCTGGGCACTGGGGCTCGTGGTTTCTGACAGCTCTGTGCTACTCTCCAACTTCAGGCCCTCACGGCGGTGCCGTAGCCTCCTCGCCTGATTTCTCTGCATCTGCCTCAGGGAAAAGTGTATGATAAGCTGCGAGGCGTTGAGAACGGCCACAACTGCAGCGATGGTCGCAGCGTGATCCATGATCGCAGTGCTGTGGCGTCCGCGCTGTCACTGACCAGAAAAGTGCGCGAACCGATTTCCCGCCGGCGCTTTCAGGGAGGGAGGGAGGGCGTTAGTGACGGACGGATGACGACAGTTACCCAAAAGCACCCTCGACACATTTTTTTACCCAGAAGGCATTGGTGGCTCGACCCATAATTCCAATGGGCAGCGGGGACTGCGGGAACTGTGGGATAGCTGCCCACAGTGCACTGCTTCCAATGTCGACGCTTGCCCCGTTAGTGTGGACTCACAAAGTCGAATTACTGTCCTTAGTGTGGACAAACACGTTCGACTTTGCAATATCAATTCCACATATTCGATTTAAGTGAAATCGAACTACCCTCGTAGTGTAGACATACCCTTAGTTTCACTTCCTGGCACCACAGCTGTTGGCACCTAATAAGAACTTGCAGGGAATGTCCCTCACCTCTGCACTGCTGGGCTGGAGCGCTCTCAGTGCAGACAAAAATTGGACAAATTTTCCAAGATTCTAACAAAACTTTCCTGAGCATGCGCCAACTGCATGTGGCCAAACTCAGGTGAATTTTCATAGGGATGGCATTGTAGTAAGAAGAGGGCCTGAAACATAAGCCCGTGTATCAGAGGCCTGGCATGAGGCCTGAACTAAAGAACACCTATTCCTAAGTAGTGCTGGACACAAGAATATATGCTCAAACACATTCCAGAAAAGTGGTACCAGAACACCTCGATACCAGCACATTACCCTGGCTCTGTGGGTGAGGGGAAAGCAGTGGACGTGTTATTCCTCAACTTTAGCAAAGCTTTTGATACGGTCTCCCACAGTATTCTTGCCAGCAAGTAAAAGATGTATGGGCTGGATGAATGGAATATAAGGTGGAGAGAAAGCTGGCTAGATCATCAGGCTCAACGGGTAGTGATCAATGGCTACATGTCTAGTTGGCAGCAGTATCAAGTGGAGTGCCCCAGGGGTCGGTCCTGGGGTCAGTTTTGTTCAACATCTTCATTAATGATCTGTATGATGGGATGGATTGCACCCTCAGCAAGTTCGTGGATGACACTAAGCTGGGGGGAGTGGTAAATACGCTGGAGGGTAGGGATAGGATAAAGAGGGACCTAGACAAATTAGAGGATTGGGCCAAAAGAAATCTGATGAGGACAAGGACAAGTGCAGAATCCTGCATGTAGGACGGAAGAATCCCATGCATTGCTAGGGACTGAGTAGCTAGGCAACAGTTATGCAGAAAGGAAACCTAGTGGATGAGAAGCTGGATATGAGTCAACAGTGTGCCCTTGTTGCAAAGAAGGCTAACGGCATTTTGGGCCGTAGAAGTAGGAGCATTGCCAGCAGATCGAGGGACATAATCATTCCCCTCTATTTGGCATTGGTGAGGCCTCATCTGGAGTACTGTGTCCAGTTTTGGGCCCCACACTACAAGAAGGATGTGGAAATATTGGAAAGAGTCCAGCAGAGGACAACAAAAATAATTAGGGGGCTGGAGCACATGACTTCTGAGGAGAGGCTGAGGGAACTGGGATTATTTAGTCTGCAGAAGAGAAGAATGAAAGAGGATTTGATAGCTGCTTTCAACTACCTGAAAGGGGGTTCTAAAGAAGATGGATATAGACTGTTCTCAGTGGTACCAGATGACAGAACAAGGAGTAATGGTCTCAAGTTGCAGCTCGGGAGGTTTAGGTTGGATATTAGGAAAAACGTTTTCACTAGGAGGGTGGTGAAGCACTGGAATGGGTTACCTAGGGAGGTGTGGAATCTCCTTCCTTAGAGGTTTTTAAGGTCAGGCTTGACAAAGCCCTGGCTGGGATGATTTAGTTGGGGATTGGTCCTGCTTTGAGTAGGAGGTTAGACTAGATGACCTCCTGAGGTCCCTTCCAACCCTGATATTCTATGATTCTATGATTCTATAACAGGAACACACTGACCCATCCTTAAGGATAAGGTCAGGATGACAGCATATTGGATAGAGATGTTTAGATCAAACCAACAGGTACATAGCAATGGATCGCATCCTAATACGTCAGAGGGTGGCACCCTGATACGTCAGGAATGATACGTAAGTTGGTTTTTTTGGTGTATAAAGATGTATCTCAGAGGGAGTATCTTTGGTCAGTCTAGGGGGCAGTGGAAAATCCTTCCACTGACTGAGCTGTGTCCATTGTCACGGGCATATATGTGCTAGAGTAACTGTAGACATTGATCCGGTAAGCTAGGATCATGCTTCACTGGCAGTAAACCTGGCTGGGTGCCTTCGTATCTGAACGGATCTTGTGGTCATTGGGCGGTTCGCTCGAGGTCTACTGTGACAGCTGTCTGCGCAGAGCTGGGGTAGCCCACAGCGGGAACACACACACACACAGCCGAACATCTGATGACAGGCATAAGGTCCTTTTTATACAAGGTTGATGTCCCTGTCAAATTTTCAGTCCCTGCTCCAAAGCATGGAGACATAAGAACAAATTAAATGACTGTAGGAATTTTTTTAACATGGAAAAAACAATTTTTTCTCCCTAATCTTCTTTGAAGTGAATGAACTATTCAGCTGAAAGTTTCAAAGAACAATTGAGCCTGAGGCAGTTGCCTAGCATGGCAAATTTCAGCTTGAACAGTCTAGCAAAGTTATGAAAATAGGGTCTCTATTCTATTCACCTAAGAAGTGCCTCACTTTTTACACTGCTATTTATACCGAAGCTAGGAAGGCATGTGGTGTATGTATTCTACACTCTGCAGTAAGGAGCGAGCATTGTAGACATACCCTTAGGAGGGAGGAACAAATGGTCTACCACCCATGGGGATCAGTGGCTATCATAGAAAACCTAATATAACTCTTAGAGCTGCTATAAATGTAAGTCCTAGGGCTGAATTTACTGATTGCTAAGAAGGCACAAAGAAGCTGAAGTCAATAGACACACAAACACTTAAGTCAGTGGTATAGCTGAGGAAACTCAAAGAGCTTGGCTTGTTTAGCCTAACCAAAAGAAGGCTGAGGGGAAATATGATTGCTATCAATAAATACATCAGAAGAATAAAGACCAGGGAGGGAGAGGAGTTATTTTAGTTAAGGGCCAATCTGGACACAAGAACAAATGGATGTAAACTGACCATCAACAAGTTTCGGCTCAAAATTAGGTGAAGGTTTCTAAACATCAGAGGAGTGAAGTTCTGGAACAGCCTTCCAAGGGGAGCAGTGGGGGCAAAAAAACCTAACTGGCTTCAAGACTGAGCTTGATAAGTTTATGGAGGGGATGGTATGATGAGACTGCATATGATGGCACGTGGCCCATTGGTGACAGCCAGTAGCCAAAATCCCCAACCGCTGGAGACAGGACACTAGATGGGGAGGGCTCATAGTTTCTACAGAGAATTCTTTCCCAGGTGTCTGGCTGGTGGGTTTTGACCACATGCTCAGGGTCTCACTGATCACCATATTTGGGGTTGGGAAGGAATTTTCCCCTGGGTCAGATTGGCAGAGACCCTGGGGGGTTTTTCACCTTCCTCTACAGCATGGAACATAGGTCACTTGTAGGTTTAAACTAACGTAAATGGTGACTTTTCTGTAACCTGAAGGCTTGAGGACTTCAGTAACTCAGCCAGAGGTTAAGGGTCTGGTTCGGGAGTGGGTGGGTGAGGTTCTGTGCAGGAGGTCAAATTAGATGATCACAATGGTCCCTTCTGAACTTAGAGTCTATGAGCTGGTCACCATTGTGTTCTATATTTCACAGAGTCCAAAGGTCATAGTGCAAACAAACAGATTACAAAATGTATTTCTAATATCTGTTTTTCCTACACCTTGCTGCTACTGGTATAGCTGGGCCAGTGCAAGCTTACCATGTACTACCAAAACTTCCTTTTCACATTGGTCAGCACAAGTTTAGTTTCATTTACTCTTGCAATTTCGATCAGAAGTCCTACAATAATTGGTATATTTCTCAAATCCCCAGCTCTTGGAGCAGGGGTGGGCAAACTATGGGCATCTGGCCCTTCAGATGTTTTCATCCTGCCCTCAAGCTCCTGCCGGGGAGCGGGGTCGGGGGCTTGCTCTGCGCGGCTTCCAGAAGCAGTGGCACGTCCCCCCTCCCGCTCCTACATGTAGGGGCTGCCAAGGGTTCCGCACGCTGCCCTCGCCCCAAGCGCCTCCCCCGCAGCTCCCATTGGCCAGCCAGTGGAATGGGGCCAATGGGAGCTGCAGGTGCCGCACCTGCGGACGGGGCAGCGCGCAGAGCTGCCTGGCTGTGCCTCCGCGTAGGAGCCAGACGGGGGACATGCTGATGCTTCTGGGAGCTGCTTGAGGTAAGCGCTGCCCGGAGCCTGCACCCCGACCCCCTCTTGCGCCCCAACCTCTTGCCCCAGCCCTGATCCCCCTCCCACCCTCTGAACCCCTCAGTCCCACCCTCCTGCACCCCAGAGCCCACAGCCCCGCCAGAGCCCTCACCCCCTACCACACCCCCACCCCCAATTTAATGAGCATTCATGGCCCACCATACAATTTCCATACCCAGATGTGGCCCTTGGGCCAAAAAGTTTGCCCACCCCTGTTTTGGAGAAATGTGAATACAAGAGTATTTACTTTCATTTCAGAGAAGTACATTTTATCTAGACCTTGTGATTGTGGAGAAAAGCTTGAAAATATAACTCAAATGTACCCTTACAGGTTTAGAAATTAGAAGGTATTCTTTCCCGCAAACCTCATGATTTTTATGCCATTCTCAAGACTTTTGGGAGGCTGACTCATGACTTCTTAACGTTCGATGTTGGCTATACAGCAATCTCTACCAGTGCAGTCACTTCTTACACCTGTGCAATACTTTTACAAAGGACTTTGCACTGATAAGAGAACCTTCACTGTAGGCAAGCCCTAAACTTGAGATATATATATATATATATACATACAGAGAGAGAGAGAGAGAAAGAGAGACTGCATTTATTTAAGGATCCTAAAGAGGTAAGGTTGATGCAGGGCCGGCTCCAGGGTTTTGGCCGCCCCAAGCTGCCAAAAAAAAAAAAAAGCCGTGATCCGCGGCGGCAATTCGGCGGAAGGTCCTTCTCTCCGAGCGGGAGTGAGGGACCGTCCGCCGAATTGCCGCCGAATCGCTGGACCTGCCGCCCCTCTCCAGAGTGGCCGCCCCAAGCACCTGCTTTACAAGCTGGTGCCTGGAGCCGGCCCTGGGTTGATGGTGTGAAACCGATCAGGTTTAGCAAGGAATTTAGAGTTAAGTAAGCAGGGAAAGACAGCAGAGTTGAGGATGGAGGAAAAAAAGATGATCTTAAAGGAAAGTGACAGCCTCCCACTGCCTTCTTGAATACTGCACATCTAGTTGTAGGATGAACTACTGTAAAGGCTGATGGAATAACATGAGGTTGGCTAGAAGTTTGAACCTGATGAATGAAATATACTAAGCTGGTAGTGGCAGTGCTTGTATGTCATCAAGTATGTTTATGGCAATAAAGTGGCATTTCATTGTATTTGATAACTGTACAACAAATATGATGTGCTAACTCAGTGCACTATTTTCTTGGTAAATAATACATTTGTTTAGAATTGTTTATGAGTTTATAGAGGATTCCTATAGGGTTTGTAATATGCAGCTGCAATACCTCAGGCTTTGATCTCATTAGATCACAGATGCTAAGAAGTGTCAGGCCTTGTCAGTATTTGACTAGGAGACCAATAATAGGGGAAAAAACTAACTACTGAAAGAAACGGTGTTGATTCTGTAATGGATTAAATAACAGAAGTTAAAGTGCTTCGGAGTCTTTGACTGAAACAATTTATATACTGAGCAGCTAGTTTTATTCTGAATCTTATTCTTTTGTAACATAGGAACTTGTGAGTAAATTTCTTCCAAAGACAGTGACATACCTACACAAATACAAAGAACTTCTGATGCCAAAATGCTGAACTAATGCTGAACTAAGGATCTTCTCCTTGTGATCTTGTTTCCCCTTTCCCTCCTTCACTGATGGTCCTGAGATAGTCAAAAGAATAGGGAATATTAAACAGATTTTTGTTTGTTTTTCCCCCTAAGTTCCTCCAGTAACGTTAAAGGGGGATCTAGTAAAAATGGATTAATTTTATGTTAATGAAAAATGTGCAATGCAAATCCTTCATGAGAGAACAATATGCTCCCCTGTGCATGTTGAATGGGCCAAATTCTGTTCTCATGGGGGTTTCACGAGTAGCTAAATATTAGTTTGACTCAGTGTGAGATGCACAAGAGAAGAACCTGACCTATAATATGGGGGCTAAATCCATAACTAGATTTTTTTGTTATTTTTAGCAGGTATGAGGATGCCAAATAAAACTAGCTACATGCTGCCTTCAAATTATCTAGCCTGTGGGTCAGACATTCTAACTGCAATTTGATATCAATTAATTTAACCCTGAAGGTACCATCCCTGTAAAAGTGGCATTTTTAGGTATGGTGCTAGGGAAATGAACTGACTTTTAAGTTCAATAGAGTTAAACTAGCAGCTAATGAGAGAAGAATCTGGCTCACTTTCCTTCCCCCCTCCCCGCCTCCAAGCCCCTCATCTTTGTAACCATGTTTGCCCCCGAATGATGGATTTAGCTTGCATGCCTCATCTCTTGTATAAACCCACCAATGGAATCCAAGATTGGGGGGTGGTGTGACTAAAGCTTTCAGTGGAATGTAGATCAAGGTTTGCAGTGACAACACATGCACTAGCAGAAGTCACTTATTGAAGAGAGTGCACTTTCTGTCTAGTGCTAACAAGATATGATTGACAAGGAGTAAATCTAAAAGCTGCCTTTGCTCCCTAATGGGTTTACCCTGCAGGCATGGACTTTATCTTGTTATTTAGTTACATTTTTTTTTCACCTTTCAAAGCACTCAGCAGTCTATAAATTAGAAATAGCGGCAACAACTGTGACCACTCTGTCAAAACCTTGCACTAATGAGCTTGTGAAGTAAAAGGTGTTTCTGAAACAAATCTATTTGTTATGTTTCTTAGCCAAGATTTTTGAGTTATGATAAATATGGGGAAACCTTACATGAGATGACTGAAAGGCTTTCGCTTCTTTCGGTGACTTCCTTGGTACTGTTGCAATTTCTCAAAAGCCATTCTCAATACCTTTTGAATTACCTCGTGGTTTGGGTTTTAGTAATTCCAGGCTTTTCATGAAATACTCACATGTGCATTAGCTCTTTTCTCCAAGCCACTTTTCATCCAAAGATTAACTGTATTGTAGAAAACTACAATAAGGGGAAAAATAGATTGCATACACACGAAGAGAATATCCAGCCTTTTAATTTGTACAGTACCAGCATTATTACACTAACTTACTAATACTGGGCTCTATTTACTAGAAATAAAGTGTAGTCTGCAGCCTTCCAGAACTTGCAACTACTACAGACTAATACTGATTCAGGAATTAAAAAAAAACACAACCACAATTATTTTTGGCTGAAGAATATTAGCATCAGTTTTCCACATGGCCTCCCATTTCCATCAGCATAGACTTTCTGGATCTGATTACAAACGATCACTTCTACAGCTCTCCAAAAGATTCCTGTTCAGCATGTTTTATGGAGTCCATCAAAAGTGTGCTCTCCCTGGCGGAATGGAAGAAACTGTTTGTTTAGTAAGACACAGACAGCCTTAAAAGCCCATCTGAATTAAAAATAGATTAAGGATATGGGGTCTTGATTCAGAGGGAATGGCTTTGTCTTGTTTGCCTGGCTTCCTCAACAAAGGATGTTGCCTCAATATCATTGCTCTGAGCTGGATTAAATCCCTCCTGAAATATGCCTTCCTGTAGCTAATGGTCACAACTTCAAATGTTGGATTAATCTAATGTAGAGATACCTAAGGTGAAGATGTGAGTGGTAGGTTGAAGGGAGGCTGGAGTTCTCTTTTGGGATGCTGATTCTCCAGAACCTTGCACTGTAACTTACATCACAACAAAGAGGCAGTAAAACACTATTGGAGCAGAATGGTAGTGACTGCACCCACTTTGCATAGCTGTAAATGACATAAGGTGCCAGACACTGGAAAACAGGGACATTGTTTGTTAACAACTGGGGCTTTCTGAGGGCAGATGTACATTTTTTAACTCACTTGTCCTTGGAAAAAACTGGTTCATTTTCCACTTCAAACTTATTCCTCTCTTGTTCTCAGTCAGAAATTTGTGGGAATAATACTCAGATTTCCTCATGAAGTAGGTGGGTTTTACAGATAGAAACAATAGAGATGGGCAGATTTATCATCTAGTAGACCATGCAGCTATTCATCATTAAAGCCAGAATTCAAACTGGGGACTACCTGACTTTCAGGCCCTACATTCATTCCTCCAAACCACACAACCTCTCGGGTATGCAACAATCACTTGGTATTTTTTAAAATGAAGGTTTATTTTGAGAAGATTCTAGAATGATGGCCTTGAAGAATAAAATCCTATTTTTATCCTCATAACAGGTCCAGTATATACAACAGCAATTAAAATGCCCTTTGAGTTATTGTTGACTTGGGCTGGAATTGAACTGGCAAAAGGCTGCGTGGCCTCAAGCTTCCTTCCAGATCTACATTCTGATTCTATGGCTAAGCCTTAATTCATGACATCAATTTGTCCTCTCAATATTACATTCCTTCCCCGTCAATGAAACAGGAAGTAGCTCTATATTGCATGGTCTGATTTCCTATTCCCTTTGCCACATGCTGACATAAACATTCCAAGTGATTCCTTCCTAACTATTCTCAAAGGCTAGGTACCCCATTTACCATTCTGACTTTTTTTCTGAGCTTGCAGAATTTTATCACATTCTTCTAATTCAGAAGCTATTCTAGCTCAGTGTATCTTTCTCAAAATATGAGAATAGTATTTGCATGACCCACCTTCGGGAAACTGGAGCAGCACATGGATAACTTCCAAATATTTCTACAGAGATGACAGTCAAACCCATGGGCCATGGAGTCTGATGCATGGCTCAAGCTAATAGAGAATACTATGACTGGACCTTCTGGATCTGATTTATTTATTATCAAAGTTGGTGTTTTAATAGTGTGGTTACACATTTGCCTATAGAAATGTAGAAAAGCTGAATAGCCTGTTATTCTGCATCTGGGTTCTTGTCTTGGTGAAGGTCTATAGCTAGTCTCTTTTCCAATAGGAAACTACCTCCATCTGAATTTCATAAACCTCTAATATTCCAAGTTATTCACTGCACTACATGTTACAGGTTGTTGAGTTTGTATTCCTTCATTCATTGTTTTGCTCCATTCATGCAGTTGGCAAAACCATCCAGGGTAGCTGCTGGAGAGAAGATTATTGCTATGTACAAAAAATTCCAGACAGATTCAAAAATGTCTTCAGTTATTTGCCAGCAACACCCAAATTTTGCAGCAGAACTCTGTCCCCTGGCTGGAGCTCCTGCGAACGCACTCTTGCATCATACCAGTATTTGTTACTATCTGAATTCTTGTGGGCAGCAGCTGTAGCCAAGAGATAGGCATCCTGCAGTTTTTCTCTTAGTAAGGAAACATACTGCAGATGTGTCTCATAGCTTTCTCCATCCTCTGATACCTCAAAGCACAGGTCTATGGATAATCTTTGCTCTTGCCCAAACATCAAGAGATATGGGGTGACTCCTGTAGCATCATTCTTCGTGGCATTGTAGGCATGCACCAAAAACGCAACATGCTGGCTCCAGGTTGCTTTCTGCTCTGGACGTAAAGTCCTCAGTATATCCAACAGAGTCCAATTAAATTGCTCTGGCTGAGTGTCACCTTGTGGGTGGTAAGGTGTTGTTCTGGACTTAATTCCTGCCATCCTTAGCACCTCCTTCAGGAGGTGACTCTCAAAGTCCCATCCCTGGTCAGAGTGTATCTGAGTCGGGAATCCATACACTGAAAAATATTTCTCCCACAACACTCGAGCATGTGTGAGATATGCCCGTACATCCTGTGTAAAATGGTCAGTCACTACTAAAATGTTCCAAACATTCCTCCTGTCCACTTCTAAAGACAAGAAATCAATGCATACCAGCTCCAAAGATTTGCTGCTGGTGATATTCTTCAGCTATGCTGCTGTAGTGGGCTGAGTTTTCCTTTGAACACACCAAGCTCGCATTTCTTGCTTACATCCTAGGCCATCCGGGACCAGTAGAACCTATTACGAATAAGTTCCAGGGTTCTTTCCATACCCAAATGTCCAAAGTCATCTTGCTGAGCTCTCATGGCCAGGGGTCTGTACTCTTTCAGTAGCACTAGTTGTGTTTGTTGATTTTGTAAAGGGCCTACTGTGATCCGGTGTAGCACTCCCTGTATCAGTTTTAGTTTGCTCCATTCCCCCAATAGTAGTCACCCTTGGGGCCAACTGCCTGTTAGCTAAAGCTGTAAAGCACACTCATAATCCCTCTCTCTCTCTCTCTCAGTGGTCTCGGTGTCACTAGATGGGACAGTACACCACACCGAGGAGGTGTGTGGGTTACAATTATATTTACTGTCTTATTATCTGTCTCTTTCCTAATGGTTTATTATATTCTGTTAGCTTTGTTGACTGCCGCTGCACATTGAGCAGTTGTTTACAGAGAACTATCCACAATGACTCCAAGATCTTTCTTGAGTTGTAGCAGGTAACTTAGATATCATCATTTTGTATGTGTAGTTGGGATTTTATGTTTTCCATTATGCATTTCATTGTTGATAAATGCAAAGTATTTCATCGGCCATTTTGTTACCCAGTCATCCAGTCCTTTGAGATCCCTTTGTAACTCTTCAGTCTGCTTTGGACTTAACTCTCTTGAGTAACTTTATATTATGTATAAACTTTACCACCTTATTGTTTACCCCTTTTTCTAGATCCCTGAGAGACACCACTATTTAGATCTCTCCATTCTGAAAACTGACCATTTATTCTTACCCTTTGTTTCCTGCCTCTTAACTGGGACATTTCCTGGTTAGCCATTGATGTCTCATGACCCAGAGAAATGTATTTAAATTGTAAAAAGTTTTGGTGGAACAGGCTTCTTGGATCAATTCTTCCACATCCGGTAGTGTAGCAACACTAATACACTTCAAAAAAATTCCTTAGTATAAGGATGATATAAACAGTGAGGGTAGATTTACTGATAGACTATTGCAAAAGGAGACTATACCATTGCAAATGTCAATGAATTTTTCATAGAGATTAACACAATAGATGTTCCAACGCAGTTCCTGTAGATAATCATAGAACCATAGGATTAGAACGGACCCTTCAATATATGAAGTTTTCTCTTGAGTGAATCGTACTTTAAAATAGATTCCCCCTGAAGGAAGGTATTGTCCCTTTATATCTGGGACAGCTTTCCTAGGATCAGAAGCTCTTTACTGCCTGGTTCTGAGGCTGGTGCTAATAGGGGTATAGGGATGTTATAGATGGGAAGCTCCATACAGAGAGGCTATTGCTTATAGGTTGGAGGTTTTCTTTTTGCTTATATGATTGGCTGCCCATTTAGGTGGCTGTTTTTAATACAGGTCTGATAATTTCCTTCACAGTTTTAACACTGATATTCCTTGATACGGTATCATTTAAAGCACCGTGTAATTCATAAAAAAGAATGAACCATTTACTTGTTCTAAAGGGAAGTACTAGGAAGGACCAGTGTTGTGGAGTAGAATATGTCTGAGTCAAATTATAAACTGTCTTGTCCTATGTGTAGAAATGTTGGACACTGACGGCACAAGCCTGAACATGTTCAAGGACAACCTAAGTACTGCATTTCAGACAGTCACCCTGCCCAGGGAAAGATGTTTGACAATTTGTTGAAGGACTAACAATAAGAGCAATCAAGATGGCAATCTATGGTTAGTGGCTTTGATTGTGTCTCAGCTACTGGCCCACATGTCTGTAACAATGAGTTTTCTACATGGGGCCTGCTGGAGGATAGGGCAAGCATGACTGGGGGGCCTGTAACTTCTCAGTCTGAGCACATGGCTCATATGGGGGCCCTATTTAAGAGCAAGGCTCTGCTCTGGGCTGAGGGCTGACCATGTCCACACATAGGAAGGACTTGAAAGAGAGGTGTTGTATTCATTTCAGTGAAATAATTGGGGCCAGAAACTGAAAGATGTCAACATGACCCCTTCACTGTACAAAACTAAACAGTTAAACAAGCTCCTTGAGTTAAATCAGCAGGACTTCCTGCTTCATTTAATTCAGCCTTGTCTCTTTTTTGTATCTTTTCCCATCAACATTTGTTATAGGTGATTGAACATTTTATAAATTGCTATCCACTTCTCACAGCTGAGCTCACAAAACGTAAATTTGTAGGCCCAATTATTACAACAGAGAATAGGACGGACTCTGCCCCACCTGAAACACTGACAAACGTTGGACTCACAGAATGGGATCAGGCTAGAGAAGGGGTCTTCTCAGGAGTTTTGTTTTCAAAGATCTGTAACTCAAGTCAAGCTGTGTAGATAGCTGTGTATGTTTGTGTTTTGTTCGCTGGAAGTTTTGAAGAAAAATTGGGTTGAACTAAAATGATTTTGGGGGGGTATATTTTGGCAAATCAGTCAGATTTGACTTCAGGGCATTTTAAACCTTTTTAATAACAGAAAAGGAAGCAATGGGCCAGAGTCACAAAACTGGTATGACATACACCCTAGAGACCAGCAGTTAGGGTATTCACCTGGGAGGATGAGAACTGGGTTTGACTTCCCCCTCCAGAACAAGGATTGGAACTTGGTTATGCCACATCTCAGTAAGTGTCCTAATCACCAGACTATTGGCTATTCTGAAGTAGATCCCTCTTTGAATAAAATACTTGAATATTAATTGGGCCAGAAACAATAACTGTATAGCCTGGGCACCCACCAAAGATGGAGGATACCCCTGTTTAAATCTCTGCTTCAATGAATCTTTGTGAGTCTAGCCTGAAAAATTGAAATGAGCTCTTCTGACATTTCATCCAGTTACCCCTATACTGGGCCCAATAACCAGAAAGGCATCCAGTTTTGAAGACATCCAGAGATGAAGGATCCACTGCTTCTCTTGGTGGTTTATTCCAATGGTTAATTACCTTGACTGTTCTAAGAGCTTCCACCCTATTTCTAAAGATGAGTGAAGTGGAAAGTGTATAGAACATATTGTGGAATAAGTATGATATATGGGTTCATGCAGCTAATGTAATGAGAAGATATATCTAATCCTCTGTAAAAACATAATGATCAGGTAGTATTTTGTACTACACGGGCAATACAAACAAATTATAACTACCATAGTTAGGCATTCATCACTCCCTAGTTTTCTTGAGAGGGCGGGAGGGGGGGAGGAAGGAAGTCTAGCTGTATAGATTTTTAAATATGTATTATGTGAGCTAACTTAAAATGGTAATTAAAAGCTGTATTTTATAGACCAGACACTATGATCCTGTAGCTACAAACTCTTATGCACATGAGTAACTTTACACCTGTGAGTTGTCTTGAACTATGCATTTGAAGGAAAAAGCCCTGTTTGCTTAGTAATCCAGCTTGAACCTTCATCCAAAATTCAAATGAATTAAGATCCCTTTCATAAGGTACCAGTTCTGTGAACTTTTAAAATTGATCATGCTTCCCTAGATATCACAGTGTAAATCCTCAAGTCCTTACTTCAATGGGGATTTTGCCTGAGAAAGGAATGTATAAGAAATTGAATAACAATTTGAGTGATTGGCCCAAAGTCTCTAGAGGAGCATAAAAAGTTCATGGAAGTTAAACTGAGGTTGGGCAGGTGGGGAGTGGGAGAGGCTAGACTAATTATGAATGAAGGCTCAGGATGGTTTTAAAGTTAGGCAAAGATAATAATAAAAAGCATTTTGTAACACTTTGTTCAAAGCCTGGTACAGGCACTAACCTTCTTACCCTCAAAATACCTCTGTGAGGGGGATGGGGAAATGGAGATAGAAAGGTGAAGTGATTTAATCACGGCCATCCAGTTGTAGCAGAGTCAGATAGAATTTGGGATTGCCTGACTCACCTCCACCACCATGCTCAAGTCTCCAGGCTACACTGCTTTATCATAGCTCTAAATAGTTATGTATAGATTTGTGCCAGCATCTTACAATCAATAGCGACATAGGCCCCAATCAACAAAGGCTTATGCATGTGCTTAATTTTTTGCAGTGTGAGGAGCTCCATTAAAGTCAATGGACCCTTGTAGGTTCAGGACTATCATGAAAGGATTTTTAAAAATATCCAAAATTATTTACTCACCCCAAGAGGATTCTAAAAATAGAAGGGAGAACTAATGATCAACTTCTTATTTATGAACTGATCGAATTACCTGCAAAACTTTACTGTGTCATTATGCTTTACAGAAGGTGAATTATCTCATTACATGAGTTGAAGGGATCTGTACATAACACTTATCCAACAAGCTATTTTATAGTCTTTCCACTTTCATAATCTTTCCTCAGCTCTAATTGCTTTCCGCTTGTTATTTAAACTGCCAGGAAAGAAAATAATTAATTTCATTTTAATACATTTTACAGTTTTTTTTATTGACCTCAATGGACTTTTGCCTGACTAAGTGTAAGACGGTTTGATTTAGATTATTGATCATCAGACGTCTGATAGTTAAGCTCAACTGGTTGTATTCGTCAAAGGCAAATCAGCACACTACAGAAAGGCAAAAGTTAATACATTACCCCTCCAGAGAGCAGACTTGCAGCTTAATCTATTCCAAAGTCATAAGCCAAATTTGATTTATTTTTATACCTCATCTATTTACATCAAATAGAAAATAAACCAATTATTATTGATAATTTTTCTCTTCTCTTTCTCTGTACCTTCTGTTTTCAGGGTACACAGGCATCTACCTCAATTATTTCTAGCACTTGCACCATTTTTATCTAGCATTTTATCTGGTTAAAGGCACCTCTACCAATTACCCCCAGAAGGTAACCAACACTGATAGGTGGCATCATTTCTGAAAGGTTCTGCATACTAAAAAGCTGTTACATATAATTCATCATAAGCTTAGCATGAGTGCAAAGCATGCTGGTAGTTTGGTTCACAGTTAGCATAAGTGCTGAGAATACCAAGCCTTCTAGAAGTCTGCTATCAGTCTCTATCCCTCTTGTCACACTGACTTAACATCAGCATGGCATCTTTGAAAAATGCATATATGGAGCTGTTGTTAAAGCATTTAAATGAGGTGTGGGGTATTTTTTCAGCAAACTGTGTAAGTGACAGAACAAAATCAACACAAGCAAAATCAATACTACTTGTAAAACAATTAAAGCCTTAAAAATAACCTCTCTCCATGCTGTCAAGTTGTCCTGCAGTGGCTGAAGACCATGAGCAGCACTTCAGGGCAAATTGGTAAGAGGCAGGGCACACCATTAAGAGGCAGGGCACAAACACCAAATTGGTTGTGAGCTCTATACTTTGATTTCAGCACCTAATTATCAAGTGTAAATTCCTCAGGCACTTTAAGAGCCATAACATGGACTCACAGACAGTGCTCTTGGGTACTCTATTCTATCTTGCCATCCATGTGAGCTTACCTTTGTGATACATGGTACCTTACACCAAGAATCACAACAATATTCACATTACTCCCAGTTCCACAGGACCAGTCACTTACCCCAGGTCAATCACACCTTAGCTCTCACACCAAAGACAACACTTATAGCCAATCCCATTATGAGCTATCTGTTAACTAAGAAAAGGAAATGAGAGTTATTTACAAGGTTAAAGCAGGTAAACATTGTGGCATTGCACGCTATAGGATTTTATGAAAATATGCTAATGAGTTTAAATATAATGTAACTTGAATATGCTTCTTGCAAAAGGTCTCTTGTAAGGTATCATTACAAAGCTTATAATCTACTGAGTGTGGTCATCCTATTTGTATAAATGTACCACCCTTGTATATGAAACTAGAAATATGAAATATAACTCTGAGGGCCTATTGTAATTATGCAAAGTGTGGGCCATTAATAGTGGTTTGGAATCTTGATGACTCCCATTAACCAGGACAATTGTCTGCAGATGGCTCTGTTTTACTTGTAAGTCTCCCTGTATACCTGTGTGCTGGCAAGTGGGTAATGAAGTCTTACAGTGACATGTGATCATGTCACCTGAACTGGAATCCATCTTTAATCTGGTGCTTTTCCATTGAGAAGGAGGGAGGGACAAAGGATTCCTGCCTTATGCAAAAGATATATAAATGGGTGGAACAGAACAAAGCGGGGAGCCATCATGAGGAATCTCCTAGCTATCACCTGTGCTGGAACAAGGTCTGTACCAGGGGAAAGAACTGTGCCCAGACTAGGAAGGCGTCCAGTCTGTGAAAGACTTATTGAAACATCTCTCAGGGTGAGATTTTATCTGTACTCAGTTGTATTACTGTGTTAGGCTTAGATTTGCATGTTTTATTTTATTTTACTTGGTAATTCACTTTGTTCTGTCTGTTACTACTTGGAACCACTTAAATCCTACTTTCTGTATTTAATAAAATCACTTTTTACTTATTAATTTACCCAGAGTATGTATTAATACCTGGGGCGGGGGCAAACAGCTGTACATATCTCGCTATCAGTGTTATAGAGGGCGAACAATTTATGAGTTTACCCTGTATAAGCTTTATACAGGGTAAAACGGATTTATTTGCGGTTTGGACCCCATTGGGAATTGGACAGCTGAGTGTTAAAGACAGGAACACTTCTGTAAGTTGCTTTCAGGTTAAGTCTTCAGCTGTGAGGGGACGTGGTTCAGACCCTGGGTCTGGGTTTGGGTTTGCAGCAGGCTAGCGGGTCTGGCTCAAACCAGGCAGGGCACTGAAGTCCTAATCTGCCAGGGCAGGAAAGCAGGGGCAGAAGTAGTCTTGGCACATCAGTTCATAAGCTCCATATATCCTTTAGGGCTAAACATCCAAGCACTGGGGATCTTTTACTTATGCTTGCCCGCTCAGAATCCAAGCAGTATAAAAGATATTGTTCCTCCTTGTCAGGGCTTTTTATTCTTCTCCCCGCATTTTGCTTCGAGTTGCAAATTCAGCAGTTGGAATTCACTTACATGTCTCCTCTTCATGGGGGGCACGGGAAAGCAATTAATGAATTCTTTTGTCCCCTTATGTTGAATAATAGTTTGCCTGGTGTTGATGGGCCTCCTTTTTTGAGCAGGAGATCACATCTCTTGTTGGAAACTAGTATTTCACTTCCCTGTCTAGTGACTTAGTTACAGAGCAAACACTTAAATATTATAACAGGGGATACATATATGAGATTAATGCATGAAGCAATTTAGAAGCATTTGATAAAGTTTAAACACAATATTAGAATTATACCTATTTTAACAATGCTAACACAGGTGAACCAGATTGAGTCCAGCTGTTTATTTGTCAGAGATCAGTTGAGACCTATGTGCCTTGGCATGAGCTGGCATCTTGTCTTCCAGCATCATACATGTATTAAAGACAAGTATATCCAAATCACCATTATGGATGAGATTATTCAAAGCCTTTTGCGCATGTCACTGCTAATCTGAATAATATAGGTTTCTTTTCATTTTTTTTTTTTTTAAGGTTAGTAGATCATTATGTACATTTAAAAGTGGTATATGTTTCACAGGTTTATCCTGACGATGGAGCTCACTTTGCATAGCAAATTCATTGTGTTAGTTTGGAAGGAAACAGTCATAGTTATGGTTTGACCCACAATACTTTGTACATGAGGAGTAAAACAAATTTGAAGTAGGAACATCACAAATGAGGTTTCATACATAAATTCCTTATAATTGGTTATTACGCAATATTGTCCATGCATAATATAGGTCATCTTTACTACTGGACATCACTACATGGTAAGCATCACCGAATGAGATAGTGGTGGCTAGTTCATCTGTCACATTTAATGGCTCCAGACCAGCATGGCCACATACTGGAGTTGCAATGCCAAAACCATCACATCTACGAACATCTATATCCCTTAATGTAACAAGAAGTCGTGGGCCATGCCCTCCAGGCTTGTGTTGCTGAATGAAGTACCAGTAGCTGTGGTAAACCAGGTGCTTCTTGTGGATGTCTCCTAAGTAACCTATTGAATGGACAAATGCCAATTCATCAAAAATAGCAGGTTTAGGGTCTAATATGGGTAGAGATACCACTTAAAAAAAAGTACATGGAACCCAACACTGAACAAAACTGGGCAGGATAACATCCTGTGAGGATGCTGTTTCCCTCAGTCCAAATAAGAATTGTGCTATAGGGAACTTGTTTGCACAATTTAACACACTCTCCTTTTTTACAAGAGTCTTTGATATATACTGAGGACAATATTGTCTGGCTAATTGTTAATCACTAATAAGATCAGGCAACTTACCATTTTCAAGATCCCTTAATGAACTGGTTATGGCAAGTAACAAAATAAAAATCATAGAAAATGTTCACAGTTTGCTATCTACCTTTAATATTAGAATACGAGAGTAGAAACATTATCTTGCTAGGTATAATATATATAAAATATCCCTATCACTCTCTTTCATGGAAATAGCACAAAATCTCACCAGACTGCCAGTACTTCTCAAGTTATTCAAAATTATCTTTTATGGCCTCCAAGTACACTGAATTCCTCCTTGTCAGAAGTTTATAGCATAAATGTCAACTTTTGTCTCAAACTTGTGAAAGTTGCAGTTGCAACTGTTTCATGCTGTGTGCTTCTGGAATATGCTTCTCGATATATTTCACTTCTACTTGGAAAATACAAAAATTATTGTACATAACACTGTCCTTTAGAAGTTCACTTCTCAGCATGTCACCAGTACAAATGGGGAGGGGTACCAATGGGCCACGCATCTGGAATCATCAGAAGGATAAGGCCATACAATGTCAGCTCTTATGCCTCAGTGACAAAGCACTCCAATAATTGCTTTCTATAGAGAGAGATTCTCCGGTCCAAGGAGCTAAGAAATTCTAACTTTCAGAGCTTAAAAACAAAAAGAAAAAAATAAACTTCACAGTTTTCTGCATCTGCTGAACTTTGTAAAACAGCTTTCAATCACTCATTGTTCATATATGTTTACTTTTCAAACAATTATCCTTACAGTATCTGTAAAAATAATACATCAGCAGAACCTAATAAGCTATTTCCTTTAATAGAATTCAAGCACTCATTCTGAAGAATGGACAAACTATTTCTATTCTTGAATAAGTATAACTTAGATAAAAAAGCCCCATGAGCAATAAAATTAACATCAAGATCAGGTTCTCCTATTCTATCTTCACTTTCCTGTTAATTAATTAATGCAACTCTAGAAATAATAGTGAGATCAAGTGTGATTAAGATACCAAACACAATTTTTGGAAAATAAATGCAATAGTCAATAAAGCAGATAAAAATAATGTCCTTTTCTCTCTGTAAATTAATTCATAAACTAAGGCTCTATACCACAAGAGAGAACAAATATCCTCTTTGAAAAACAGGTATACAGGAATAATTCCAGAAATTAATTACTTAGATATCTGTGTAGTTTAAACAGAGTGCTAGCTGCTTTACAGAAATATGAAGACAGTCACTCTGTATTTGATATTGGTGAGACTGATACTGGAGTACTATATACGGTTCTGATGTCCATATAAAAATTGTGGGAGGAGCAGACGAGAGAGCCACAAAAATTGAGTGTAAAATTATTTGAGATGTATTTGAGGTCTGGAGAAAATGCCTTACACTGACACCTGAGCTCAACTGTTTAGCTTATCAAAAAGATTGAGAGGTGACTTGATTGCAGTGTATAAGTACCATGACATGGAGAAAATACCAGGTACTAAATCTAGAGGAGAAAAGCATAAAAGCAATGGCTGGAAACTGAAGGTAGACAGAGCCAGATTAGAATCAGGCAGACTTTTAACAGTGAGGATGATTTAAGCATCCAAGAGAAATGGAGGATTCTCCATCTCTTGATGTCTTCAAATCAAGACTGGATGCCTTTTTAGAAGATGTGCTTTAGTCAAGCACACGGTATTGGGCTCAATACAAGGGTAACTAGGGGTATGTCTACACTGCACACATTCACATCCACACACACCCACACCCTGAGACAGAGAATTTCAGAGCCTGGGTCAACTGACTTGGGCTCATACTACAAGGCTAAAAATAGCCATGTAGATTGTTCCCACTCAGGCTGGAGCCTTGGCTCTGAGACCAAGTAGGAGGGTGGGTATCAGAGCCCAGGCTCTAGCTGCTTAGACCCACCCCTCTCCCTGGGTCTCAGAGCCTGGGCTCTGGCCCAAGTGACTTAGATTCATAGATTGTGTGACCACTGGCTTGTGTGACTACATGGCTACTTGTAGCCCTGTAACATGAGCTCCATGAGTCTAACTCAGTTGACCATAGCTCTGAGAGTGGGTTTTCATGTTCACTGTAGATGTACCCTAGGGTGAATTTCTATGACATGTGTACAGAAGGTCAGACTAAATCTAATGGTCCCTTCTGGCCTTGCAATTTATTAATCTATTTTATAATCTAAATTTATATGAAAGTCATTAGAGCTCTGCACAGGTGTCTATCCATGCATATTCAATTGCAGGTTTGGAGACTGTAGAAAATAGAGAAATAAAAGGGAGGCAGGGATGGGCTATAATGATACTGCATGCTTCAGCAGTGGGACTGAACTTGCATCTTGGTAGCTTCATGGGCTTTGTTTGAATTCTATATATGTGAAAACTACAGAGAGGTAACAATAAGTAAGGGGACTGTTGGCCCTTTACTGAAACTTAATGGGTATTTTTTTTGATTGTCCATCTCCCAGTACCAAAAGAAAGGGGAAGGGCCAATGGGAAATCAAGACCTTGAGACTGACAGTCCCCAGGGCCAATGAGCCAATGCTCCAGGTCAGCCCAATTGACAGGGCAGGCAGGCCAAAGGGGGAATCAGGAGCCTGGGTACCATCCTCAGAGCGAGCTGGAGCTGTGTGAGCTAGAGAGGGCCGAGCAAAGGGGAGAGCAGGTGCCCATGCTGATCTGGGAGCACAGCAGCCAGAGCCAGAGAGGCCGGAGAAGCAGCCCAGAGAGCTGAGCTGGAGGCAGAACAGCAGCAGTGCTGAGACAGAGCAGAGCTGGAGCAGTCCAGAGCCAAGGGCAGTGAGCAGCTGGGGAGAGCGAGGGGGATCGTGGGCAGCAAGGGCCCATCGCAGGGAGATGCCACCAGCCAAGAGGTCTTGCCGGCTGGAATTGGAGGGGCTTTGAAACCCCAACGGGAGGGCCGGTACCGGGGAAAAAGGGTCCTGCTGCCTAGATCATGAGGTCTTGTGGCCACAGCCAGAGCAAGTGTCCAATCTGTGGCCTCCCTGCAGTACAGCCAGAGCCTGGAAGGGAGGCCTGGAACGTGTGAGGAACAGACTATGAACTTCCCTTACCTTCCCAAGACTGCTGTTGTGGTTTGCTCATGCTCACAGGGAGGGGTTACTTGTTTCCTTTAACCTTTCCCATTTTTTTCCTTCTTTTTTTCTTAGTTGCTGTTTAATAAATTGTATTTCCTTTGAACTGTATGTAGTGATCAGTGGGTCAGGGAAGCATCCAGTGTAGAGAGAGCACCCCAGAGTGGGGACACCCTAACCCCATCCTAAGTGATCATGACAAGACTAGGGGGATCAAGTCCCCCAGGAATCCTGGGCCCAGCCTTGTGAGTGTTATGAGGACCCTGCTGCATGGGAGGAAGGAAGGGAAATTCTCGAGGTCAGGCAGGCCTCTGGGTAAAGGGAGTGGGAACGTTGGAGTGCAGGAGGGGGTGCGGGCTCTGGGAGGGAGTTTGGAAGGGTGAGGGGTCAGCCTCTGGGAGGGAATATGGGTGTGGGGTGCGGGCTCTCGACTGGGGTAGGGGGTTGGGGTGCGGGAAAGGGTGAGTGTGGCAGCACTTACCTCAGGCGGCTCCCGAAAGCGACCGACACATCTTTCTAGCCACAGCTCCTAGGTGTGTGTGGGGGAGGGGAGTCCACACACTGCCCTGCGTTCCGACACCACCCCTGCAGCTCCCATTGGCCGCAGTTCCCTGGCCAATGGGAGCTGCGGAGTCGGTGCTCAAGGTGTGTGCAGCGCGCAGAGAACAACTGCCACCCCCAGGGGCCGCAGATATGTGCCTGCCACTTCTGGGAGTGGCGTAGGGCCAGGGTAAGCAGGGAGCCTGCCTTACCCCACTGCGCAGCTGGACTTTTAGCACCTAAAATCTCCTGGTTTGGTGTCAGTAGCCTCCAGAATATAAAGCCTGATTCCAGGAGACTCCTGGCGAAACCGGAAGGGTTGGCAACTGTATTCATGCTTCTCAGGCTGACATATATCAGGCACATTGCAGAAGTGATGCACTTGGCCGAAGGAATGGAACAGGGAATGCCAGGAACTCAGCTGCCTGCAGGCTCTGTTGCCTAACAATCCAATGAGCTTGGTTAGGCATGGCAAACCCTCACTAAGTGACTGTGCTCCTGGATTGACCAGAAGGGCCAACAGATCACCATTTAAACCAGTGTTTCTCAAACTGGTGGGCCGGGCCGGTTTGTTTACCTGCCCTGTCCGCAGGTCCGGCTGACCGCGGCTCCCACTGGCTGCGATTCGCCGCTGCAAGCCAATGGGAGCTGCTGGAAGTGGTGGCCACTACGTCCTTCAGCCCGCACCGCTTCCAGCAGCCCCCATTGGCCTGGAGCAGTGAACCGTGGCCAGTGGGAGCCGCGATTGGCCGGACCTGCGGATGGGGCAGGTAAACAAACTGGCCCGGCCCGCCAGGGGCTTTCCCTACACAAGCGGCGTCCCCAGTTTGAGAAACACTGATTTAAACCCTGAAGGAACAGCAGCACAGTGGCTGCTCAACACATTCCCTGTCTGCAGTTGCGTCAGACCTGCTTCCTGTACAGCCTTTGCTCCATCCATTGCCTATTCTGTTCCAGCCCTAGTACTTGCTTACCTCTGAACTGATTCCTAACTCCTGGCTGTGACCACTGGCTTGTCTCCTAGCCATGACTTCAGCTCTGCCCTTGGTTCAGCCGGAATCCTGACTCCTAGCTCCAACCATTGGCTTGCCATCTGACCACACCTCTGGTTCTGCCCTCTGATTCTTCTCTGACCACTAGGTTGCCCCGTCTATACCTCAGTGTGTGATGGAGACTATTCAGGGAGGTAAACATACTAGTCAGCACTATGGAGTCACTACTTGATGAAACAGTATCAATCGTGATCTTGAAGTGTTTGCATTCTTTCCTTCTTAATTTGTAGAAAAATTGAAAGAGGCTCAATGGGAGAACAGGCATGGAATCACTGGCAACTTCACCCATTCCCCAGAAAGAAACCTATTATATAAAATAATAAAAAATTAGGACTGTCAATTAATCAAAGTTAACTCATGCAATTAACTCAAAAAATTAATCACGATTTAAAAAATAATCATGATTAATCACAGTATTAATCGCAGTGTTAAACAACAGAATACCAATGGAAATGTATTAAATAATTTTGGATATTTTTCTCCATTTTCAAATATATTGATTTCAGATACAACACAGAATACAAAGTGTACAATGCTCACTTTATATTATTTGTTATTAAAAATATTTGGACTGGAAAAATGATAAACAAAAGAAATAGTATTTTTCAATTCACCTCATACAAGTACTGTAGTGTGAACTCTTTATCGTGATAGTGCAACTTACAAATGTAGATTTTGTTTGTTTGTTACATAACTGCGCTCAAAAACAAAACAATGTAAAACTTTAGAGCCTTTAAGAACACTCATTCCTACTTCTTGTTCAGCCAATCACTAAGAGAAAGAATTTTGTTTACATTTATGGGAGATAATACTGACCTCTTTGTATTTACGTCACCTGAAAATGAGAACAGGTGTTCCCATGGCACAGTTGTAGCCAGCATTGCAAGGTATTTATGTGCCAGATATGCTAAACTTTCATGTGCCTCTTCATGCTTCGGCCACCATTCGAAAGGACATGCTTTCCTGCTGATGACGCTTGTTAAAAAAATAATGTGTTAATTAAATTTGGGACTGAACTCCTTGGAGGAGAATTGTATGTCTCCTGCTCTGTTTTACCCGTATTCTGCCATATATTTCATGTTATAGCAGTCTCAGATGATGACCCAGCACATGTTGTTCATTTGAAGAACACTTTCGCTGCAGATTTGAGGAAACAGAAAGAAGGTACCAATGTGAGATTTCTAAAGATAGCTACACCACTTGACCTGAATCTGAAGTGCCTTCCAAAATCTGAGAGGGACGAGGTGTGGAGCATGCTTTTAGAAGTCTTAAGAGAGCAACACTCTGATGTGGAAACTACAGAACCCGAACCACCAACAAAGAAATTCAACCTTCTGCTGGTGGCATCTGACTCAGATGATGAAAATGAAAGTGTGTCGTTCCACACTGCTTTGGATCGTTATCGAGCAGCACCGGTCATCATCATGGATACATGTCCTCTGGAATGGTGGTTGAAGCTGGGGTCATATGAATCTTTACAGCATCTGGCATGTAAATATCTTGAGATGCCAGCTACAATAGTGCCATGCAAATGCCTGTTCTCACTTTCAAGTGACATTGTAGACAAGAAGCGGGCAGCATTATCTTCTGCAAATGTAAACATACTTGTTTGTCTGAGCAATTCGTTGAACAAGAAGTAAGACTGAGTGGAGTTGTAGGCTCTAAAGTTTTATGATTGTTTTGTTTTTGAATGGAGTTATTTTTTGTACACAATTCTACATTTGTAAGTTCAACTTTCATGATAAAGAGATTGCACTACAGTACTTGTATTAGGTGAATTGAAAAATACTTTTCCTTTTGTTTTTACAGTGCAAATATTTGTAATCAAAATATAAAGTGAGCACTGGACACTTTGTATTCTGTTTTGTAATTGAAATCAATATATTTGAAAATGTATAGAACATCCAAAAAAATAAATAAATAGTATTTTATTATTATTTAACCGCACGATTAATCGTGATTAATTTTTTTAATCATGTGATTAATCATGATTCTTTTCTTTAATTGTGTGACAGACCTATAAAAAAATCATAGCACAAAGCAACAAAGTGGTAGCCAGTCCTTCAAACTTACTTAGGTAAGCTAGTCTAACATTTAAAAAAAACCCTAACAATCCAACTGCATAATGAATTTTGCTATTACTTGATGAAGAACGTGTCTGAATTGCATTATGGAGCTGGTCTAAAATGAAAAAAGTTGAATATTTTTTTCACAATGAAAACATGGCAAATTTACCATATAATGTATTTGATCAGCTCTGATACGAGTATATGCCAGTTCGGACACTCTCAGACCTAAAGTAATCCATTTTATTAATACCGCATTGTAGTCCCAGCTGTGAGAATATAATGTTGTAATCCCTGACAATTTAGTTTTGAATTAATATCTTGCAGAACAGTAAATTCTGAATCTCAGTAGACCAGGGGATTATATAGCTTGGCAAAGAAGAGGGGAAAACACAAGCAAAGAATTAGAATGCATCATTATAACAGCAGGGCACATTTCTGGTTGAATAGCTTATTCTGCCGGGCCCCATTTGGGAATTGTTACTGTACATTGTAGCTCATTATTAACAGATCTGAGCGAATAATTCACAACCAATAGTTTATCCATGGAATATAGTTTTCTCTTCTTGAGCATGTTATGATTTTGTTCAATTTTTTACTTAGCCACTTTGTTTACAGTATGCGTTGATTGCCCAGTGTATTACAGGGGGTTGGGCAACTACACCATGTCTGTGAAACTGTTGGCTTGCTATCTGCCTTCAATGCAGGCTAAATGCGGGAACTATTAAATGTTATCATGTCACCTCTCGGTCTTCTCTTCTCCAAATGAAACAAACCCATTTTTTTCAATCCTTGTTCATAAATTATGTTTTCTAGACCTTTAATCATTTTTGTTGCTCTTCTCTGGACTTTCTCCAATTTGTCCATCTTTCATGAAATATGGCACCCAGAACTGGACACAATACTTCAATTGAGGCCTAATCAGTGCGGAGTAGAGAGGAAGAATTACTTCTTGTGTCTTGCTTACAACACTCGTGCTAATCCATCCCAGAATAATGTTTGCATTTTTTGCAACAATGTTACATTGGTGTCATATTTAGTTTGTAATCCACTATGACTCCCAGATCCTCTTCCACAGTATTCCTTCCTCAGCAGTCATTTCCCATTTTCTATGTGTACAACTGATTGTTCCTGCCTCAGTGGAGTACTTTGCATTTCTCCTAATTTAATTTCATCATATTTACTTCAGACCATTTCTCCAGTTTGTCCTGATCATTTTGATTTTTAACCATATCCTCCAAAGCACTTGCATCTCCTCCCAGCTTGGTATCATCCATAAACTTTATAAGTGTACTCTCTATGCTGTTATCTAAATCACTGATGAAGATATTGAACAGAATCTGACCCAGAACTGATTCCTGAAGGACCCCACTCGATATGCCCTTCCAGCTTGACTGTGAACAATTGATAACTATTCTGTGGGAATGGTTTTCCAACCAGTTATGCATCTACCTTATATTTGTATTTCCCTACTTTTGTCTAGGTTGTATTTCCCTAGTTTGTTTATCAGACGATCATGCAAGGAAGTATCAAAAGCCTTAATAAAGTCAAGATATAACACATCTACTGCTTCTCCCCTATCTACAAAGCTTGTTTCTCTGGCAAAGAAAGCTATTGGGTGGGTTTGACGTGATTTGTTCTTGACAAATCCATTCTGACTGTTACTTATCACCTTATTATCTTCTAGGTGTTTGCAAATTGATTGCTTAATTATTTGCTCCATTATATTACTGGGTACTGAGGTTAAGCTGACTGGTCTGTAATTCCCCAAGTTGTCCTTATTACCATTTTTATAGATTGGCACTATATTTGCCCTTTTCCAGTCCTCCCGTCGTCAATGCCTTATCAAAGATAATCGTTAATGGCTCATCTATGATGGCAGTCAGCTCATTGAGTATTCTAGGATGTATTTCATCAGGCCCTGGTGACTTGAAGTAACTTGTCTAAGTAATTTTTAACTTGTTCTTTCTCTATTTTAGCCTCTGATCCTACCTCATTTTCCCTGGCATTCACTATGTTAGATGTCCAATCACTACTAACCTTTTTGGTGAAAACCAAAGCAAAAAGGTAATTTTTCACTTCTACCATTTCCACATTTTCTGTTATTCCCCTCACCTCCCCTATTGAGTAATGGGCCTACCCTGTCCTTGGTCTTCCTCTTGCTTCTAATGTTATTTATATAATGTTTTCTTGTTATCCTTTATGTCTTCTAGCTAGTTTAATCTCGTTTTGTGCCTGGACATTTCTAATTTTGTCCCTACATACTTGAGTTATTTGTTTATATGAATCCTTTTAATTTGACCTAGTTTCCACTTTTGTTGGATTCTTTTTTGAGTTTCAGATCACTGAAGATCTCCTGGTTAAGCCAGGGTGGTCTCTTGCCATACTTCCTAACTTTCTTACGCAGTGGGATAGTTTGCTTTTGTGCCCTAAATAATGTCTCTTTGAAAAACTGCCAACTCTCATGAACTGATTTTCCCTTTAGACTTGCTTCCTCTGGGATCTTACCTACCAAGTCCCTAAGTTTGCTAAAGTCTGACTTTTTGAAATCCATTTTCTTTATTTTGCTGTTTTCCCTCCTACCATTCTTAAGAACCATGAACTTTACCATATATAATATAGATTGTGTGTATGTATCATCATATAGATGATGTATTGTATGTAGGTGTGTGTAAAGCTGCGGAAACTCCACAGAAGGCAGCAAGGAAGACAGGCAGTTGTGTAGATGAGCATGATTAAAAAGTTGCATTCCCTTTCCTTCTCTAGCTGATCAAGGAGGAAGGAGATTTAACTTCCAGGAACATATAGACATTACTCTGTGTCCTGAGAACTAATCCTTTTGGCAGCCAGTGAAGCCACATTGGTCTAGCCAAGTCCCTCTAAGTGCAGCTAGTGTTGCCAGAGGCATGGCTGGTATCATATGATACCCATATAATCTGTATTTGGTATTAGCAGTGCTAACTCAACTGTCTTGAACAAATAGCAGAAGAAGTGAAATTTACTTCTGAGAGGCCATCTCCTCCTTTGGCCTTTATTTTCTTTAAGGTGAAAGAGGGAAATCTCCTAATGCCATGGAGGGGCAATATATGCATGACACATGGTGGGAAGTCAGTATTGTAGCCTTTAAGTAAGCTAGATCTGATTCAAATATAATGCCTCCTCTTCCACAAGATGTTCAGCTCAGGGGGACTGCTGACCACTGCTGACCAAAACACGGGGAGATAGAAATACTAATGTCAGATGAAAGTGCTTCTTTTCTCTTGGGCTGAATATTTTCTCCTTGCTCTTTTTGTTTGATGTTTGTTCCCCCAAATAAAACTATTCCTACGGTTGAGCCACAGGTTTACTTTGTTTCCAGCCATTCTGTTCCTCAAACAATGTCTGAGAAAGTATTCCAGTTGTAGGAACAGATTGTGGCACTCTGATGCCAAGGAAATAAACAGCTTTTCTGCCAGCTTCTCTATAATCTCCAGTCTCGCTCTCGCAGTCGCTCTCTCTCTCTCACTCTTTTTTTTAAAAACCTTGCTAATTGCTTTCTTCTTTTAAATATCTTTACTGAACATAGACTGAGAGAATGAACAAAGATAGCACCTTAAATGACTGCCCATTTCCCTATTACTGGTTTGACATAAGATACAAATGGCAAGATTCACAAAGGGGACTTGGGTGTTGCAATACTGAGCACTACAACTTTTAGGTACCTTGCCACTGAGTGGAATTCACAAACCCTGAATTAGGTGCCCAGGCTCTCTATGCAAGAGAGAGGACAATTAGGCACCTAAGAATGTGATCCACATTAGGGGAGTAGGGAGTTGCCTAGGCTAGCCATTAGGCCAGTCAGAGGAGAGGGTGTGTCCTAAACCCTGCCCCTCAAGGTGAGTTAGGCACCTATTTCTCAGATTTAAGTCTATGGACCCTCTCCTGCAGTCAGGCTCCTATCCTTCCTTGGAAGAAAGATTGCATTGTATGCCTAAGTGCATATAAAATGGCTGGAGGGTGGAAGAGGGAGAAATTGAATAGAAATTTTAACATGGGGTTTAGCTGAGGGTTAAACTGAACCCTGGTTTAAAGAACTAAACATGAGAGAATTCAGAATTTCTCTTGCCCTTTTCTGATGTGAGGGAGACAGCAGGAAAGGCTCATTTCATTCTTCCTAACCCCAGCTTTGTGTGTGAAGTTCCTGCAGTGGCAAAACAAGCCCAGTGACCCTCAGAGGAGACCAGCATGGAACAGTTTCATATGATTGTGAAATGGAATCTTCCATGAGCCAAGATCAGTGGGAAGGGAGGAGGGGAAGGAGGATGACCTCCCTGTAGCTTGGTGGATAGGGTACTCCTTCAGTACATGGGAGACCCCTGGTGCTTATTCCTGCCTTCCTCCTGAGGAGGAATAGAGATTGGAACAGGAATCAGCCACCTCTCAAATGAGGGTCATAACTACTGGTTATGAGATATTGTGATGTGGGGAGTCTCTCAATGTCTCCTCCTGAAGTTGTTACACTTGAATTAAATATGAATTGGACCAGTGAAAAAATGGCTATTGACTAGCAGCTAGGATACTCATTTGAGAGGTGGCAGTTCCTGTTCAAATCCTTTCTCCCCCTTCCCGAGGAGGGCACTTGAACTGGTATCTCACATATGCTGGGTAGGTATCCTAGCCACTAGGCTAAAAGTTATACGGGAGCTCCTCCCCCTTACTGGGTTTCAGAACCCAGACTCCACCTCAAGCAGGGTAGAAATAGCAATGCAGACATTCCCATAGTGTGAGCACTGTGAGCTCAACTCTGACTAGGGTTCCGAGACTTGCTGCTGCAGGGACGGATGTGTGTATATATATAATATGTGCAGTGCAGATGTACCCTCTTCTCTTATCCAAAAAGAACACAGTACTTTACAATATTAAAATTAAAAAGCCTCTTAGACTATGTCTATACTGTAAACTAGGGGTGTGATTCCCCTGTTCATCTACACATTTTCACTAGCTCAAGCATATAGCAATGTAGCCACAGCACATGGGGGAGTGGCAGCGGAAGAATGGCTGAGCCATACTGAATACATATGTATGGGCTTCAGGCTTTTGTTTTGGGCTCAGCTGTGCTCTCTGCTGCTACTCAAGCTACCATGGCTGTTCTTCTATTTTTATGCATGCTAGCTTACTCAGTGTGTGCACAGAAGCAGGGGAAACACACCCCTTAGTGTAGACTTAGCTTTAGGGCTAGTCTACACTGACAATGCTAAAGCACTGCCGCTTTAATGTGGCTTGTGTTGTCGCGGAAGAGTGCTAGGAGAGAGCTCTCCCAGTGCTCTAAAAAAACCCACCTCCACGAGGGGCATAGCTACCAGCGCAGCGCTGGTGCACTGCCTACACTGGCTCTTTACAGCACAAACACTTGCTGCACTCGGGGGTGTTTTTTCAGAAAGTTGCAGTGCTGTAAAGTGCCAGTGTAGACAACCCTAAGTCTCAAGCTATTCTACTGGAAGTGGCTTTGTGTAAGTACTGTGGTCTGAAGCTGTAGAGGTTAGGGAGCTCGCTACTGCCATCTGTTGGTAAACGAGGAAAGGAGGCCCGGAACTCCAGTGGCTCCTTAGGGGAGGGAGTAAGCTATTGGTGAACAAGGGGAAACAACTGAATGAGCCAGGCCTCATTTGCACTTTATTATGTGATACTTTTGGTCATTTGGGTCAAATTCAGTTAAGTTTTGAGTTTAAGGGTAATGAAACAAACTATTGCTGGGTGACAAAAGGACAAGAAAACTGTACCGAATGCACCCTTGATAGAGGCTCACCTTAATCAAAACCTCTGTCTGGCATGGTTTGGTAGTGGAGCCTGGCTACAAGTGGCTGAAGAGAGGGCATTGCTATCTTGTGGTGGGCTCCACTACCAAACCATGCCAGACAGTTGTTTCCCCTTGTTACCAATAGCTTACTCCCTCCCCTGCGGACCACTGGAGTTCCGGGCCTCCTTTCCTCATTTACCAACAGATGGCAGTAGCGAGCTCCCTAACCTCTACAGCTTCAGCCCACAGCACTTATCTGAAAAGCGCCAGCGTAGACAGTGCACCAGCGCTGCGCTGGGAGTCACGCTCCCAGCGCTGGTAGCTACACCCCTCGTGGAGGTGAATCTGCTGCGACTACACAAGCCGTGTTAAAGCAGAATTGGCAAGTACTCTTCCTGAGAGGTCTCCTCAAAGAAAGGTGTATACATACAAGATCACTAGCATTACTTTTATGGAAGTGAGAGCTTATTTTTCAGAAAGCTTCATTTTCCATGACCAGATCCATAACATTCTGGGGAAAAAAACATGGCTGGCAATTTCCAATTTATGCTTTAGATTATGATATTGCATCAGGATGTATCAGCCTGAATGAATTTCTTTGTTCTTAGGCAAGTCATGCTATCCAAACAAAAAAGATATTTTTATGGGGGGAAAGCAAGCCAACTAATATTGTCACACTGTAAGTGTAGGACTCCATCATGTCTTGGAAAAATGGATGTTATACAGCATAATAAATATAATAAATAATAATGTGCCTAGGCTTGCAGAAGGGAAGAGAAGGTTTTATTAATATAGCCTGTGTCACTGTAGGTATTCAAGAGTGTTTTTTCTTATCAGCTTTAAGCACTAGAATTTTTTTATGTTCAAATTAAAGTTGACACTGCTATAATGATTCAGTGAAGGAAGGCTTTCTGACTGAAGAAATTTCAGAAGTCAGGCAAATTAGATTATTCAGCTAATAGAAAAACTTCATAAGAGCAGCTAAGGGATGCCTATTTAAAATTATGTTAATTTAGTTAGAAATGATGTATGTGATGAAACAAGAAAAAAATCAGCCGAAGCAAAGAGAATAAATGCCTTCAAAGATGGAATAATAGACTTATGAGTAACAAAGACACATCTTCCCATATGCAAAATGTTCTTTACCTTGACAAAGCTGCAGTGCAGTGATACAGCTCACACAAAAACAGATAAATTCCTTATATCCACCCTTACATGCAGGCTGGACAATTTTCATTACTTCCTAATAGCAAGTCAAGGGAACTAACAATTGAGAAACGGTTGTACTTTATTTATTACTTTCCAAACTGGTTGCTTATTTGATAAATGTCATGATCTCAATAAATATAGAAAATATATGATCAAATGTGACATTTTAGGTAATATTGTGGCCATAATATTTCTTGCAAAAGTTCAGGGCAAGTTTGTCATAGTCTCAAGCCTTCTGGAACCTACAAATTTTACAACTTTTTTTGTGACAAGCAATGAAAATACAAATTCTTCTGGTTGGGAACCAAAAAGTTTCATAGTCCTACATGTTACAGAATATTTAACAGTCAACTATTGACTAAATTGAAGATATGCCACCAATTCTCATCTTGCTTAACCCACTGTATAGGGGGGAAAGACCCACTGAAATGACTAGAGCTACACAGGTGTAAAATTGGTGTAGGGAGAGAATCAAATCCATATTTTTACATTTCCCTCACCTTCCAGTCCTATGTCTGAGTTTGTTAATATGAAGATTTCAAAACCATATCAAATGGGGAAGGAACCATGGCCCAGATCCTTAAAGGTATTTAGGCACCTATCTCCCATTGGAATCTATGGAAGTTAGGCACTGAAATGCCTTTGAGGATTTGGGCCAGTGTCTATGCTTGTGCATCACCAAGCACAACTGCAGTATCTAGGTGCTACCATAGTATACCAATATGACCAAAACTGAACCTTGCTTTTCTGTCAAACCTTCTTTTCTCCATCACTGCTGACTCCACACCACATTAAGTGTCTCCTAGCTTTGCCACCTCATTGTCATATTTTTAATTCCCCTCTAGCTCCACCTCCCCTCACATCCAAGGCATTATCAAATCCCTCTTCCATTTCTTACAGCAGAATTATCAGACTTCTCCATTGTTGCTGGCTGCAGTGACTGCTATTGGAGCAGGATTCAGTGGGAATATAAATTTAAGATATCAGTATGTGAAATTAAAATAAGTAAAATCCTGTGTACCGGAACACTTCCACAAGCAGCAAAATCTAACTTGCGGGTATGGGAATTTGATGAAACAGCATGCTCTCCCCCACCCTCCTTCTTGCTCTTTTGAGGTTAGACACAATTTTTCATGTTTTTGCCATCAGAAAGAAATTGAAATGTCTTCCAGCTAGGTTGAGAGAAAGTTTATGCTACAGTGTGCATAGAGAAGCTAGTTGGAAGCAATATTATTTGCACTAAACTCCACTGCGCCATTGGATAGATTAGTCTGACCTATCCAATCTTGCTCGTGGTGCATGCAGTTTAAGTAATAAAATAGCCTAACTGCTCTGTGTGGGTATGAGATGTGTGCCAGGCGTGGTGCCATAGGTTCACAGGGGTTGTGAGAACCCTTCTTTCTGTTCAATATTCTTTGAATATGTGCAAAGAATCTTGTATAGTGGGTGGCAGATTTATACCTGCATTACTGAAGAGCTGGGCCAGAGCCTTTGACCCTGACACCCCCTTAGCTATACCTAAATTCTGCAATGCGTCCTGAAGTAGTCGTCTTGTACCAGGCCCTAATTTCTCTTCAAGTTTATTACCTTGCTTCATTCTTAACAGTTCTTGAAGCTGGATGCTTTGTCAACTCTATGCCCTTGCTTTCTGGATACTTCTTTGGCTCTGTCAGCTTCCAATTTTTAAGAGGATTTTCTCTTGGAATGTATCCAGTACCTTATCTGCCTGTTTATGGAAGCTAATAAAACAAATACTGTGGGAGCCAGAGTGAAGTTTGTCAAGTTAGGTCATTCAGCTCTGAATTAACTGTCAGTCAGTCAAAACTCTTTGCCTAAAGCCTAAGAAAGTTTTGAGTATTTACTTGTTCAACAAATCATTAATTCATTTAGTAATAAGTATTTTAGGGTTGTTAACCACTGATGGTAAAAGTAAGGATATCAAGTGGGGACTTGCCACCTCAATGTACTCAAAAAGGTAGGTTTTTTTCAGATTATCATCCAGTCTGGTTTTGATAAAACAATCCCTTTTCTAGTTTAAGGGTCATTGTTCTGGCAGTCCTAAAAAATTAACTTTCTACATGCATTAAAGATTCCCCTCACCCTGCTGCCCATTTTAGGGGAAAAGACTGTTATGCTATGGCAGTATGTTAATCTCAGTCCTTTTTATAGTTATTTAAATTGTTGGGGGGGGGGACGACAAATTGCATACTATTATATTCATTATTACTACTACTGTATTCTGTTTTGTTACTAATATGATACTTGATTAATGCCCCTGCTCAGTGAGCAAGCAGAAAGATTTCAGTAAAGCCAACTCATACATATGGTATTGTAACTTCAATAGGCTAATGTAAGGAACAATGTTTCAGGACCTAATCCTGCAAACACTTAGGTTTGTGCTTAACTTTTACTGGGACTACCCCTATACTTAATGTTAAGCATGTGCAGGAGTGATTGCAGAGTGGGAGACTCTGGTACTAGCTACTGTAGTCAATAGGAGTTTTACCCTAGACTTCAGTGGGACCAGGATTTTACCCCAGGAAAATCCGAATTTCCCAAGTTCAGAGTAGGAATCTCTTTGCATGGTGTCAATGGCATCAAAGACGTCAAGTTACAATTATCTAGAATATAAATTAATATATTTTGTAGGCAAGTGTTGGGTTTTGTTCTGCAGACAACAGATGTAACGTGAGTCATAGATTCGTAGGACTGGAAGGGACCCCAAGAGGTCAGCTAGTCCATTCCCCTACATTCAAGCAGGACTACGTATTATCTAGATCCTATCCCTGACAGGTGTTTGTCTAACCTGCTCCGAAAAATCTCCAGTGATGGAGATTCCACAACCTCCCTAGGCAATTTATTCCAATACTTAACTACCTTGACAGTTAGGAAGTTTTTCCTAATGCCCAACCTAAAACACCTTAGATACATTTTAAACCCATTGCTTCTTGTCCTATCCTCAGCAGTTAAGAACAACAATTTTTCTCCTGCCTCCTTGTAACAACCTTTTATGTACTTGAAAACTGTTATCATGTCCCCTCTCAGTCTTCTCTTCTCCAGACTAAACAACCTAATTTTTCGATCTTCCCTCATAGGTCATGTTTTCTAGACCTTTAATCATTGTTGTTGCTCTTCACTGGACTGTCTCCAATTTGTCCACATATTCCCTGAAATGTGACACCCAGAACTGGACACAATACTCCAGTTGAGGCCTAATCAGGGGTTAAAAAGAACAATGTTTCTTCCTCCTCCTTGTAACAATCTTTTATGTATTATGTGAAGGAACCACAGGGGAACAGAAGGGACCAATAACTGTTTACTAACTGCATACAACATGCAAGGCTTCACTATGTATATACACATGGATGCTTTAGCAGTATCCTGGTGGCTTCTGAAACAAACAGTGTAGGTTGTGAGGGCTCACAAACTATTTAAACATCTTCTACCCAATTCCTGTACATTACAGTAAGTTGCAATTAAAACCACTGGCCCGCCCAGATAACTGACCTGGCACTGGTCACTTGTGCACATGAAGACTGAAGACTATTCTTCATCCCCCAAAATCCCAATTTGAATGAATCTCAGTTTTCATTATTTTTAAAGTAAATGTCCGGCCCTTTTTTTTCTGCAAATCCTCTTGAAAGTATACCTTGATTGCTACAGTGAAAAGTTTGTCTCTGTTTTTCTCCAAAGATCACCAGTTACTGACAATTCCCTACAGCCACCCAGTATGTGCCTCTGTAATATGTGGCAGTCCTCTGATCTGAGCAAAGATCACAGATCAGTTTGTGACCATGAAGCAGTGCTGTGCAAACTGGCATTAAGATTCCCTGCAAATTCCCTCTCCCTGCAGGAGTGTTGGTTCCATATGTTCTCCAGCTCTGAGTGCAAGGGACTCCAGCGTGTTTAATCCCAGCTCTGACATTGACTCTCCTCGTGACTTTGGTTAAATCACGTACACTCTTTGTCTTAATTTCTCCATGGGTAAAATATGAATAATACGCTTACCAAATGGAAACAAAAGCTTCTGGCAGCTGAAGCCTAGCAGTGACAGACCCCCAACTAACCAGGACAATTATCCATGCAATTTTTAAAAAGTATTGTGTCTATAAATAAATCTCAATACAAACATCTTGGCTTTTGTTCTCATTCAGGAGGCCTGAAGAAACTCCACTCTTCAACACACCATTACAGAAAATTGGTTAAGCTTAGCTGAACCTTAAAGAATCACTTGCGAACTTTGCCCCAAATCCTCAGGCTAGCCCTGTGCATTGTGGTATGACTGCAATAGACAGGAGTCTGTTGTAGTTTTGAGGAGTAACACATTTTTTCACAGAGCTACCCAAAATGCAAAGGCTGTCTTTGAACTGACCTATTTTTACAGAGGTAGTGGGTAGAGCCCTGCAAATCCATGAATATCCACAGCTATCTACATCCGTGGATATGGATGCAGTTCTTTGTTTCCTATCTTTGTGAATGCAGATCCAATTTTTTTTTAATCCATGCAAGGCTCTAGAGCAGGAGTTCTTAACAGGGGTCAGTGGCCCCCTGGGGGTCTGCAATTTTAGGGGTGCCGCTCATGGGGCTGAAGACGGGAGCCCCGGAACTGCCCACAGAGCTGAAGCCCCGAGCCCCAGCACCCCCTCCCTATGGCGGGGGAGCACTGGGGCTCAGAGCTTTAGCCCCACGTGCGGGGACGCAGCGCCAGAGCTCAGAGCTTTAGCCCCACAGGGAGGGGTGGCGCCGGGGCTCAGCATTCCAGGCTTGTGTCCCACGGAGCTGTGGATCCTCTGAAACTGCCTTTCAGCCCCCAGGGGGCCACTAATACCCAGTTGGGAACTGCTGCTATAGAGGGTGCTGGTGCAGAGGCGGATGCAGATCCATCTAACAGATGGAGTGCAGATTGCAGGTCGGATACAATTTAATTACCGTGGATGTGGATTGGATGTGGATCCAAATGTTTGTGTCATCACAGGGTTCTAATGGTAAGACCTTTGTGATATTACTGCTAGAAATATCACTGCTAAAACAGTGCTTTCCCCTGAGTGAATCATTTTGCTTTGGTTTGGTTTTTTAATGGGCAGTAATTCTGGGAAAGATGGATTTCATGACTCTGGTGGACACTGAAATTGGAGGTACCAGAGATCAGTAGGTCAAAAATACTTGATCTAAGTCCTTGGCTAATGTGTGTTCACTATATCATAAAATCTATTTTATCTTTGTCAAAAATCTTTGCAATTCCAATTTCATTTTGTCAAAGTAAATACATTATTAATAGTAATGGAGTAGAATCATATTTTTCTTGTATATGTCCTCATTGTAAGTATCTTCAGCACACTTGACAGCTGAGGGACAATGTATTGATTTCTTCTTTAGTTTCAGCTATAAAGTCAGCCAACCATTTGCCAATTCAAGATGAGTTGCGACCACAAAAGATGTGGGTTTTCTTTTCTCTCTGATGGGACTATTCTTCAGGCAAAGTTAATACGTTGGCAAATTTTAAAAGCTACTCTAATGCTACTAAACAGCTTTGTATATATTAACACAAAAATCCTGTATTTTACATTCAAACTAGGACACAACCAACTGAATATTGAATTCATCTCCTTTGTTTTTAAGATGAGAGTGTAACTGAATGGGTACAATGCATTGCAACAATCTTTAAAGCCATCATGAGGCTTTCCATTAGTATCTTGTAACAGACTATAATTGCTAACTGCAGCACACAGATTGTAGGTCAGGCCATCTGGCCTCTATTCAGCTTCTGCCACAGACTTGATGTGTGGTCTTGGACAAGTTGCTATAGGGTTGTGAAGAGAAGAGTGGGCCAAGACCTATTGGACTTCCATAGAGAGTGGTTGGAAGGATGAGGTACTGCTACGAGAAATGCTGTGTAGGAAGAGAAGACAGTGAAAAACCTTTTAGGAGAAAAAGAGATTCCAGGGAGAAGGCTCTATGAGATGGTGCTCTACCAAAAGAGCACTCAGTGTAACTATGCTCCAGGATCTCACTCATGGCACAAGTTTTGGGAAGTGGGGGGTGAATTGAGCCAGGTACATGCCTGCGTTCACGGCTTTGCGAAGGAGTTGCAAACGAACATACCTGGTGGGCTGCGGGTGGAATACAGACTCACCCTCCACAGGTGGTAGAAGGTCCTGCCTTGTGGTGTTGGGGCGGAACACAAGGGTGAGGAAGTGAAGGGTATGGAGCACAAGCATATACAGCTGTTTTGGAGGTCACGCAGCTGGCTTGGGTAGTGTGGAGGGGGCAGCCAGAAGGGTTCATGGGGCAGGGGCCCGATGGTGATGTCCGGAGGGCCAGGTGTGAGGGGAAGGCGGGGAGCACCTTCCTGCAGATCCCTCTCAAGGAAGGACTGAGTGGCAGGCAGTAAGGCTGCCCTCACCTCCTGGAGTATGTGCCAGGGGACATGAGGGGTGGAGAGTCCCATACGCTGACTGAGCACCAGGTGATCCACCCAGTCCCCCCGGTTATAGTTCAGGAGGTCTCCAATGCTTGTGGTACCTGCCAGGACCAACCTCCAGCACACTGAGGGGAAGTCCACCACCTGCACACCGAGCTGGAGGTTGTGTAGCAGGGGCTCTGCAAGGAGGTCCTTCCCTTAATTGGCTACCATGGACCTGTAGCTGTGACCAGCTTACAGTCCTGGAGACGGTCCTGGTAGAAGACTGGCAGCTAGGAGAGGTATTGAGGAAGACCCTCTCAGATGGAGATAAATGAGATGGAAGATGTAGATAATCGCAGATGAAGACTATCACAATAGGGGATGCTAGAGTGGAAGAAACCTGGCAACACCTTGGTCGTGAGTCCTCCCTATTACAAGCAGTCACAGAATAAGAATAAGAATAGGATTGGGAGAAGACTGTGCTGTGAAACACAAACAGGTACAGGAGGTCAGAGATGAGTATGGGCTATGGAACCCCTGGCTTCGCCCAGAAGAGGTTAAAGACAATGGTGATGTTGATTAGAAGGGACAAAAGCCAGACTGGAGAAGATCCCAGATGCAGTTAGGGGAGAGGAAGACAAGACAATGGTTATACATGACTCATTCAATGAGCATATGGGTAAATAGGAGAAAAGAAACTGAAGAGACAAATGAGGACAGTTTTTTTCTTTTAAAAGAAGGGAAATACTTGAGCATGGATTTATTTAGAGGAGAAAGACCCAGAGAAGAGAAGTTTGGGGTGAAAGTGAAGGAGAGGGAGAAGAAGGAAGTGAACAGGCTGGATAGAGAGGGAGCAAGAGAGGGTAGTCGTGAAGAGGGAATGATCAGGAAGACAGGTGGGGAGCTTCAAAGGAGAGAATGGGGGAGCATATTATTACTTAATTATTGGAAATATAAATCAACGGCATAACCTAATCACTGCTTCACTTACACGTATTCCCCCCCAAGCTGGTGTTTTCACTTTAAAACTCATTTTTTGGGGAGAGAAGGAATGTGAGGAACTGCTATGGCAGATGCAGGTAACTGATTACCCTTTGAATGTGCATTGATTAGTGAGAAAGAGTGAACTTTTCTATTACTCCCAAGCCCCCAACTTCCTGAACTCTGAAATGTCCTCCTTGAGAAAGGAAGTATTTTTCTTGATGCAACACCAGCTACCATGATTACTGGCCAAGGACTGGTATTAAAATACAGTAACCCTTGCTTAAATTGAATCAGAGCTGTAACAGCTGAAAAACTCTGATCAAAATTAGTTTTGAGCAGGCTAGTCAAGGCTGGATTCAAATACATACCCAGCAGAATAGCAAATAGATTAACTTCAAATTTTAGTCAGTGAGAAGCACTGATTTCCCCCCCTTGTAATATAAGATTATTCTTTTTGGAAAAACACAAGTCTATAACAGTTAATGGACTGAAAAGAGATTGACAGTGGGTAACTGGGAAATGAGCAAAGAAATGGAAAAAAATCCTTACAAATATGATACTGCTTATTTTATTACATATAACATATTAATGTTTTAGGATGGAAGGAAGCCCTAGGATGGCTTTGATCAATCAGCATCTCTAGCTAGAATCTGTTGCATGCAGGATTTCTTCTACTTCCTGAACCCAACTCATTCATGAATATGCTCATGGGTGCAGCCTCTCTTGCTGCCTTTTATTGCCTTTCCAAGTATTTTAACACAGTTTGGGTGTTTATATTATCGGTACATGTTTATGTATATGTGTATAAATGTACAATTATATATTATGTGTTTGAAGTTGCCATTCAAAAAAGGTGACAGACTGTTTGTGACAGGTATAGTGTAAGCTTCTCCAAACAGCACTGAGCCAAAAATCTCTATTTGTACCTCACCATTGTTGTGACTTCAAATCTTGTGCTGTTTGTTGTGCAAAACTGTGTGGTGGTTTTTTGATGGTCCTCAAACTTAAATTTGTGATCTATGTTAGTGTTTGAAACTGGCTCTACAATGGTGAAAGATGTGTACTCATCCACTATACTATCTGCTACCATTCAAAAGTTTGTTTCCCAGACCTGAAGAAGAGCTCTGTGTACGTTCGAAAGCCTGTCTCTCTCTCACCAACAGAAGTTAGTCCAATAAAATATATTCCCTCACTAACCTTGTCTCTCTACAATTCAAATAAAGCTTTTTCTCTAAAACTCTTTTAGATCCAGGTTACTACATTGTTCAATTTTGTGCCCTTTTCATTATGAAGCCTTCTTGAACAATTTTTTGGAATCCACCTTTTCCATCCTCCTTCGAATTGTACTTCAAAACTGACATTATCTCCTAATGCTAATATTTTATTGATGGCAAACCTAATATCTGTAATGCTCCAACTGAACTTTCTTTAACATCTAAGGATTTTGCCATCCTACTGGTATTTTTTTATGTACCATTTCCAGTTCTCCAATATCCTTGTAGTATGGAACCCCCAATTTGATTTAAGTACCTGCTGGATGGTGCCATAATGATTTCTTCTGATCCATTAATCTTATAGTTTTTGTTGCTCTGTTTGGTTTCTTGACTGCCAGAAATTGGACACACTTTTAATTTTCTGTCTGCCATCTCCCCACATCTATTTACTTTTCTAGTAGTATAAATCCAAGCAGATAATCTGTGAACAGACAAGAACTAAACTCACCAAATAAATTATTTGAACTGAATAGTTCTCTGAGTGTTACTGTGTATACAATTCTAAAAATACAGGAACGTTAAAAACATGCTGTAAGGCAAACAGTAGAATTAAGAGAGAAACACTGCTATGTTGTACAGGAGAAAATGCCACCAGCTCTGAACCAAGTGTTCAAAAGCCCTTTAGTTAGATACTGCCAAGGTTTATCCTTTAAACACAAGCCTACTTTAAATAATTGGCAGTATTGGAATCATAGAATCATAGGCTTACAAGGGACTGCAAGGGTCATCTAATCTAACCCCCTTCCAAGATGCAGGATTTGTTGTCTAAACCATCCAAGACAGATGGCTATCCAGCTTCCTTTTAAAACCTCCACTGAAGGAGCTTCCATGACCTCCCAAGGTATCTGTTCCATTGTCCTATTGTTCGAAAGTTTTCCCTGATATTTAATCTAAATCTGCTATGCTGTAGCTTGAACCCATTGCCTCTTGTCCTGCTCTCTGTGGCAAGAGAGAACAGCTTTTCTCCATCTTTTTTATGTAAGTCTTTCAAGATTTGAAGAGTGTTATCATGCCCCCCTTAATCTCCTCTTTTCCAAACTAAACATACCCAGTTTCTTCAGCCTTTGCTCATATGGTTTGCATTCTAGCCCTTTGATCATCTTTGTCGCTTGCCTCTGGGCCCTTTCCTGTTTCTCTACATCCTTTCTCTACATTGGTGACCCAAATTGGACACAGTACTGCAGCTGAGTAAAGCAGTACTATCGCCTCCTGTGACTTGCATGCTATGCTTCCATTAATGCAACCTAATATTGCAGTTGCTTTTTTTCCCCCAACAGCATCGCATTGCTGTCTCATGTTGAGGTTGTGATCCACCTCAACTCTCAGATCCTTCTCAGCAGTACTGCTGCCAAACCAGTTTCCCCCCATTTTGTATTTGTGCATTTGGTTTTTCTTCCCTAAGGGTACGTCTTCACTACCCGCCGTATCGGCGGGTAGCAATCGATTTATCCGGGATCGATATATCGCGTCTCGTTAAGACGCGATATATCGATCCCTGAACGCGCTCACTGTCGACTCCGAAACTCCACCAGAGCGAGCGGCGGTAGCGCAGTCGACAGGGGAGCTGCGGCCGTCAATCCCGCGCTGTGTGGACCCCAGGTAATTCGATCTTAGATACTTCGACTTCAGCTACGCTAGCTGAAGTTGTGTATCTTAGATCGATCCCCCCCCC